>NW_027614856.1:0-20366 GCF_965212315.1 Lampetra planeri | reverse complement strand
TGATTCGAAAGTTGACGTCACCCACAAAGTTGATGTACGATGTTTACAAGATGGCAGAAAGTAGCACAGAGTTCCACGCTTTGGGAAATCTCAAGAGCACCATATGGAAACTGTTTGGATTTCCTTCAGAGAACAGAAAAAACATCCAGGGAAAATTGCATACAGTATGTCTCTAAAACATCACTGGACTATCACAAACCTGAACCACACCTCCATTCACTGCATTACGACGGGTATGGAGCTACATTAGCAGAGGACCAGAGCCCTGGAGGAAGAGGTCAACAATGACCCCCTCTAAACTGAGTCAAGGTTCACTAGTCACTCTGTGACCATTCGTCACATCGGTATGGGACAATCAATCACCTTGACTACAGATGAATGGATATCAGTGGATGTGTATAAAGAGCTTAAAAAAAAGAAAAAAAACATAAAAAATTAAAATATTCAAACGTTGAAAATAAAAAAAACATGAGACATTGTGACAGCGCTAATGTGTATAATGCGGTAAAAAATTATTTATTATAAAAAAAAAAAAACAATGAGATGTATCATCTATACTGTACATGTCTGCAGACCACCATCACCATCTGAGGAGAACATGTGATTGGCAGTAACCACGATGTCAGACTATTGAAAGAACTCAGCTATGATCGACCTAAAACACTTCATAGCACTTCCCACTGAACAAATACTGAACACATACTGAACACATACTGAATACTCAAGCAGCGCAACCAGGGGACATGTTAAGAAAGGAAAGGTATAGACCATTAGGAATTGTTTAATATGTATTCATGGAAATCATAATGAACATAAGTCTGTTATTCAGATATTGTTTAGGCCTGCAGTGAAGGCCTTGAAGGCCCTGACGGCCCACCACTGCTGAACACATACAGAACACATACTGAATATGTACTGAACACTTACTGAATATATACTGAACACATACCTAATACATATTGAACACATACTGAATACATACTGAACACATACTGAACACATATTGCATACATACTGAATACTGAAAACAGCAACATGTACAGTACGTTTCAGAACTGTGGATAGATCCTGATCCTCATGCCACCAGCTGTTCAGGACCTTGGACAGCTCCACCAATCCACTGTGTCTTAAGCAGACTGCCGCTTTCCCCGTGTGTGTGTGTGTGTGTGTGTGTGTGTGTGTGTGTCATTGTGAACGACATGCAGGAAATGCTTCCATCCTTTTGTGCTGTTACCAACACTCTGATTGTTGTGTGACTAACAGTTGCCCTTTTTGTGGTGCTTTCATTCTGAAATTTACACCTATGATGGAAACCTGAAAGATGTTAGATGAAAGGGGATTCAACAGGTAAGGGCAGGACAGTCAGAAAATTCCCACAGCTGCTTGCTTCTCTGATTTGCAGGTTTGTGTGAGGGACTGTGCCTGAGGGACACTCCTTGATGTTCACACATAAATAATAGGCCCTTCCCATTATTTCATTCAAGTTCACACGACAATGCCCCTTCAATGCAGGAAAATGCATCTGCCTGTGTGCATTTGCATGCGTGTGCAAGTAACGTGAATGATTTACTCCAGGTTTATCTCAGTATATCTGGGTATGACAGGAATGTTTCTGGTATTGTGTGCTTTTGTGTGACAGAGTGTGTGCCGAGATGTACCAGGGGGCACTTCATTGCGCACATTTCTGTGCCTTGGAGCATAAAATAATGGTCGACAGAGCGGAAAGCCTTAGTGGGCCTTTTAGTTTACTGAAAATACCAACAGGACAATATAGTCCCTGTGCCATTCAGCCTGTATGGACACACACTGTTAGTAATGAAAGCATTCCAACATTTGTGTATGTGTGTGAGCACCTGAAAATGCACATCCGGATGTAAAACAAACAAAATGAAAGTACATGCATGCTTTGTGTGTATCTGTGGAATACTTGTGCTGGAGATTTTGCTGCTAACTGGAGCACGCCCAAATGGACCTCATGGTTGTTACGGAGAGTGTTGCTTCATGCTGAGAGGGATCTGGGACAAAGGAGAGAGCTGCATCGCCGTAAGCCCTGGGACAGAGGGGGTGAGTCTGGGTGACGTGTAAGATAAGTGGGGACACGGGCTAAATGGCTGGAGTCATGAATGAATTATGAGGATCCTGGAAACAACACCAAAAAAAACTAGGTGGCGGTACTGTATGCGGCGCAGGAAACCACTGACAGAATCTGCCAGGATGTGCTGTAACAAACAGCAGTTCCAGTGTTTACTCTGTATATACCGATTTATAAAATTCTATCTCACAAATAACATTTGTACCTTTGTGTACATAAACACTCAACGCTGTTTGGGGAAATTAATATCTGTATTACAGTTTTTTGACATGACATACAGACAGGTGAAACAGAAAGGAGAAACATTATGTCAACATTAATGACAATAATCTCAACACGTGTCTTTCTATTGTCCATCGTGATCAATTGCATGATTGTCGACATGTTCTTGGGGCAAATACATTATTGCAATAAACCTAAAACAAGATCAAACACTGTCAAATAAGTACTGAATGCTCACCCACGTGCTGACAACTTACCAGACAATGATTTGAGGTGAAACTCCACACTGAAAGTTTATAATCAAATCTGCTCTAGAAAGTTTGTTTCTGTTTGCCAACCCCAACACATCTCTGTGTCACCTCCTGGGTACAATGTGTATGTACGTATCATCAACACTTCATTACACATACTGTATTGCCATGTGACTGCACTGACACCTTGACACCTTTTGTGTTTCCAGCAGTACATATCAATGTTTCTTTCTCAGCAGTTTAATTTTGGCTCTAGGATAATTATTGCTAGAAATACAGAGGAATGTGCACCATTTAAAAAAACAACAACTTCATTGTCAGTATCTTATTAAACTAATTCCATGTGAGGTGCTACAGCATTCCTACGCTGAGAAATACAACCTGCCCTCAGGGACATACACACACTGAGCTTTTCTACATTTGTAAGAACTGAAATGTGAAGAGCTGTGGACTTACAATGTTGAGGAATGTACTGCGATCACTACTGTCGGATACTCTGAGTATGTGAACTAAGGTCAGCAGCCAGCCAAACTCATACTCTGCCACACCAAACTCAGACTGCCGCACCATGCCACAACTGTTCAGAGTTGTGTCATGGTGGGCTCAATAAAAAACAGAGGGAAACTGAAAAAAAAAAACCAAATAAAATAAATTAGTAAGTAAGTAGTAAGTAAGACAAACGCAAATGCAAAGTAATGGCTAGTGCCTCAAGACATAACACAACGTTTACATTAGCTGTCACATATGAAATGACTGTTGCTCTAGTGATCTTTTCATATATTAAACACAGGACGTGAGTTTACTCATCCAAAGACACAATTTGGTGACATGTTTGCTCCGTGAGGTTAATGACTCTGCTACCCAGAATGCATTGCGACTAAGGGCTACAACTTCAAAGTAAAAGCATGGACTGGCTAATACTGACTGTATATAAAGTGTTTTAAACCAAATTACAATTCTTAGCATGAATTAATACACATGAATTACATATTTTTTTTATTTATAACTAAATTATTATGAATCATTTCAACCTTTTTCAGAACAACACATTGTAACTTTGATCAGAACAAGGAATACAACTATATGTGTACATCTATACATACATATGTACATATATAATGAAAACAAAGCAGGATGGTGATTTATCTAAGTGTTATTATATGCAATGTGCTTACACAACAGGATAAATGAAGGTTAGAGTGAAATTACAACAATTAGATGCCAGAGATTCAGATATTGATTAGCGTCACTGAAAATACAGTCATTAGCAAGTAAACAGCATTATATGGTGGTAAAGCAAAACTCAGCTGCTCAAAAACCAAATCTCTTGCAGAATCCTTCAATTGTGGACAATGTGTCTTATGAAACTGAGCCTGTCCCTCTCACGCTTGGAGCAAAAAAAAAAAAAAAAATTGGAGCAAAATTACAGTCTGAATCATCGATGCTCCAGACTCTCATTTATAATATTCTGGTTGTGTGAAGTGACATGTTGTGCCTCAGATCTCAAAAATATATGAAATCCCATTGGATTCCCCCCCTTTGTTAAAAGACACAAAGACACTCACACATGGAGATGCCACATTCAGCTGATGGAATAAAGGCAGACACACGGGTACATCAGCTCGGCTCCACACCACGGTGCCCAGCTCCAGGGAAGGAGTGTGTGTCGCAACATGGAAGACATGGGAGCCGACAGGGATGAGAGCGAGCTACAGCCTCTCCCCAGGCCGTATGGCGTGACAATCACTGCCACATCCCTGGCATAATCTCTGGCCAGTGATGATGGCACTGTGCCCCTGCAGACCTCTTCCTTCGCCTTTCACACCTTGGAAGCCCGTATCATCCATGACACAAACACGAGGCCCTGCACTGAGCACAGAACACACTCCATGCCTCCAGAGGCAGGCAGCAGCAGCTGCATGATGAAAGGTAACGAAACCAGTCCTTGACTAAAACATTGCATTTGACTGCTGTTTAAACAGAGCACCGGGTTCTGCTCCGAGGACAAAAAGTTGGATGCCAACCTCCACATTCACCAAGGAAGAAGAAGAAGAAGGGAGGAGATGAGGAGACAGCGACCAGAACATTCCAAAGTTTGGGGTCATTTCAAGCTGAAACATAAGTTGACTCTAATGATGCCTCAGCAGCTTAGCCCAAACACCCAGCTGATATCAGTGTAGAAACACGTGGCTTACAATGAAATGTACATGAATAGATAGAGAGATAGAAGAAAGACAGACAGACAGACCGACAGATAGATAGATAGATAGACAGACAGACAGACAGATAGACAGATTTTAGACACTCTGCTGACCCACTAATAAAGTGTGAAGTGGGTGAGAAATATTGTCCAGGATGTTAATCTGTTTTTGTACCAACATGATGAAGAAAAGTATTTTTATCTGATTAATCAACAAAATAATTGGTGAAATACTTGGTTTGTAAAATAAATTTGCAGTGCAAGTTCAACAAATGTAAGCAGATTCAACAAATGAGATACTTAATGTGAAATGCAGCTGGGTGCAGGTATTTTGCCGTTTACCTTTCACCCCAGTCACAGTGGTATTTTAGGCAGACTGTGTCTCTGGAATGTGGGCCCATGTTATGCATATAAACAAACCCATAAAAAGACAATTTTTTGCTATTGCACACTCCAGACTCACGTCTGACAGCATGTGGGCTGACTGCTCTAACTATATATCCTTTCAGACCATCTTTGAAAGTGCCTCCACCCACACACTGTGCAAAAGCGTCTTGCTATTTTTGTTACCTATGGCTCCTGCATCAAACATATTCACGACTCAGAAGAGGGGAAAAAAACATGAACAAATTATCCACATCTTGTTTCCTTCTCTTTTCATCGGCCAACATTTTACAGGGAAACAAATCAGCAGTAGCCTGTGGCGGAATCACATCAAAATTATAATTTTTGTGAGCACACACAAAGGTAAAGAGTCTAGAAAACAGAGAAACCCAGTAAGTTGGCTGGAATTTAATCAAGTGTTGAGAAAAGAGGAAATGGACGTGAATGCGAATCAGTGTGTGTGTATGTGTGGTGATCAGGTGGCAGCTCATCTTGTTGACCAATTGAAACACACCACACACACACACACACACACACACACACACACACAAATTATTCTTCTTTTTCTTCAGTCTCCTTGATCTTTCGCTATCCTGCGTCTCATTCCACCACGAGATGACACCGCTGAGGGAGTGATACTCCACTTACCCCTTCCAATGCCACACAGAGCGTGTGTGTGCGCCAGTGATTTGGTAACTGGGTCAGACAGTTGGAAGAGACGGAGACCCAGCAGGAAGCAACGGATAATGTCCTCGCCGTGGCCTACAGAGGAGAACACACTCAATCATCTTGTTTCAACAGATTAATAAGCCGTTTGCGTTAGAAGATACAGAACGATCAAATATTCTACACACACATGAAATGTTCCCCTGAGATCAGAGCAGAACTAATGAGAGAGTTCAGATTTGTTGTGAATATCATGGACCTGTGCTGACATAGAAATACACACTAGGTGTAAAGTGCCTTGAGCAAGGTCCCTATTAGCAACTGCCTGCAGCAGAAAGATGTGAGCCATGTATTGGAATGAAATTAATTGAATGGAGAATGACGTGTGTGTATGTGTGTGTGTGTGTGTGTGTGGTAGTGTCAACTCCGATGCTGTTCAGAATACTGCATACACACAAATGCTTGTAGCGAAATGCTGTTTCTAATTAATGCAACAGAGAGGGAGAAGAGGTCTCACACACACGCACGCACGCACGCACACACACACTTTTTGGTTGTGTGATGATTAAAGTACTCAACAACATAGCAACTGTTGATGACTTTTTTTTTACAGACAAACACAACAGGTCTGAATTTATATCTTATAATTATGATGCTTACAGTGAGTTTTAATTTGTTTTTTATTTTTTGGGGTGTATTGAAATCTTAAATTGTTAGCTTTTCACTTTAATGCAGTTTAAGCAGTGCATACTCACATTCATTTTGTTTTATTCTGTTTTTAATCAGTCAGTCAGTGTGCTGGTGCTAGGTAGAGGCGAGCAGGTGAATGAATCTCTCACCTGTGTCCAGCTGCGTTTGTCATCAAGCTGGCTGTTTGACCCGGTTGGTCTGTTTAAACTCCTTTATCCTGCTTTTTTTCTTGCAGTTTGCGTCATGTCAAAGTGTAATTCTGGAAACAGGTATTTTTCTGTGCACACTGACTTTGAATCAACTTCCTGGAACACTTCTGGTCGTTAGGCAAGCCGGAAGAAGTGCGTGACAGCACAAAAATGTAAATCAAAAAATAGAATTGTTAAACAAGTATAAAAAAATAAACATTCCAGGTAAAGTAGAATTGGTAAATGTTTTTTTTCTTTTTTTAAGAAATACGTCTGCTTTTAATAATAATAACAATAACAATAATAATAACAATAACAACAATAATAACAACAACAATAATAATAATAATAATAATAATGTGAATTTCTGTCGGGAGATCACGTATCTATCTACTAATAATAATAATAAGAATAAGAATAAGAATAAGAATAAGAATAAGAATAAGAATAAGAATAAGAATCATAATCATAATAATAACAGAGCAGAGAGATCTGACATATCATATACTAATATACAGTCCACATTTCAGTGATCACTAATGTTAAATACAGTATATACCTAACAGGTGTCTAATGAATGTGTATACATGAAGAAAAACTGTCCAAAAACACATATGATGGTTGAAATTCAATCCAGTACAAGTGTTTATTGATCAGACCGAGTCTGGCTGCCTTGTCGATAGGTAATTTCATTATATAACTAATGAAAATGAATCAATCAATTAAAGACTATAATCTGTCAACCACTAACCTGACTCACCACATTGACTCTTAATTAACCACTATCACATCAATCCATATAGGCAACACAGCATTTTCTGCTCTGCAGTTTTCACATATACACACAAATAGCTGTAAATACTGCTGGTGGTACACGTTGCAAAACTACTTAATGAAAAATATTTGTAACCTGGCATACAATTCTAAATGTTGCGATTTGACTGAAATACACAGATGAGGTGCCAAAATGAAACTAACTCCAAGTTTGTGGCACTGTTAAGACCTGTTTTTAGTTGAAATCATAGTTTAAACTTCTTGTTGAATCTTCTTGATTTATATATTTATCTGAAGCACACTTTAATGTTGACGCCAGAGTGACACTTGAACCTAAACACTCAATCCTTCATTCCTGTGTTCTGCATGTAGTCCTCTGTTTGCATGCTACAATTTTTGATGGAACGTACTTACTTTTCACCTAAACATATGCAGTCTAAAAGGATTTATTGAAATGCAGCTGTCAACTTCCTTAGTAATTTACAACTTCATGAAAGCTAACTGGTAACTGCATGTGGATTCAGTTCATTAATGATAAGTTGCTAAGAGGTGCAGCACTATCAAAATAACCGTTTTAAACTTCTTTTTCTCAGTACTTGTTAATTGTTAGAAGTATCATTCTAAATATATATATATATATATATATATATATATATGCTCAGTGTTTTTTGTTGTTGTTGCTGTTGTTTTAGAAACAATCCTTGCACAGACGTCCATGGGGATGCATAAGTACAATCAAGTGAGTGCACTGGTTTGAAATGTGCAGCTTCTGTAGATTTCGAACCACATGGGAGAATCAAAAGTGAACAAGGTAAGAAGGAGAAGCTCATCTTCATTTTGACTGCTTCTCCTCCGATGGTAATGACATTCAGTGATGTTGGTCGATCTGGTCTTTCTATTTCCCAGAAAGCGTCTGCATGAAGGAGCTTTTCAAAATTGTCTAGTGTGCTGAGACAGATGCTATAAAGATTTAATTTAGTTCCATGAAACACAAGCTAAAGCTTAATGTCTCAAAACCAACAAAAAAGGCAGGCAAAAAAAAACCCAAAACAACAGAAAGTCGGAGTGTTGGAGAGCAGAAAAGATAACATCTTTTGCATGAATTGACAGTGAAGTCTTAGTTATGCCTCTAGATTTTGGCCCATTCATTGAAGGTTTTGGATCCTTTTGGAAATTAACCTCTGCAGTGGAAATCTTATAATCCTCCAACCTTTACTTGTCCATTGTTGTCCATTGCTGAAAAGCTCCAGAGTCACTAATGTGTACAAATGCATTTCCATAATTTTCTTCAGTGACTTAAAGGTGAACTATGTAAAAATTGTCAGAATACCGACATCTAGTAGCGTTGCATTGGAATTGCAACACACAAAAAAATACAGTCTGCACCCTCCATGTCAAGTGATGAATCTTACAGGATACCTACGGATTTCAACAAATCCAGGGTTTTTTCAACCACTGTTCCAGTGTGCCGCGAGATATTGTCAGGTGTGCCATGGGAAATTATCAGTTTGTGTGCTCGTGCGGTCTCGCGCCTGGCAGAGTAATCATGTAGTAGCCTACTCTTTCATACCAGTAGGCGGCAGCAGCAGGAAGCTAATTGCCTTGTGCTCGGAGACAAGCGAATTAGTGACACATGGATGCAGCGGCAGGTGGCATTGACGGTGGCATTGTGGATAGCAGGACGACGGTGAAAGTGATGGATACGTTTTTGAAGAGGAAAAATGCTGATTCTGAACTGGACCCAGATGAAGGCCCTAGTATGAGTGGAGGTCAAAAGAAAGCAACAACGGTGACATCCAGCAAAGTTTCTGGAGCGAGGCATTACAACAAAAGCTACCTTTCATTTACTTTAACCGGAGATGCAACGCCACCAATTCCGTTGTGCTTGGTATGTGGTGAAAAGCTCTTCAACTGTGCTATGGTCCCAAGTAAGCTTAAATGCCATCTCCAAACGAAACACCCTTCACTTCAAAACAAAAATGTGGAGTATTTTGTTCGCCTGCGTGAACACATGGAGAAACAGACGACTTACCTGAGAAAAACTGCAAAGGTAAATGAGAGAGCCCTTAAAGCTAGCGACCATGTCGCTGATCTTGTGGCTAAATCAAAAAAGTCCCACACTGTGGCAGAGCAATTGATACTTCCTGCCTGCAAAGCCATTGTAAATAAGATGCTGAAGCGGCTAAAGAAATAGCCAAAGTCCTGCTCTCAGATAACACAATTTCCAGACGTATTAATGAAATGTTTGCAGACATTGAAAGTGTGGTTTTGGACAAGATCCGTATCAGTAATAAATTTGCATTGCAACTTGATGAGTCTACTGATATGAGTGGACATGCTCAACTCCTGGCCAATGTGCTGTGGATGAAGCCACGATCAGAGAAAACTTAATATTTTGCAAGGCTTTGCCAGAAAAAACAACACGAGAGGAAAATTTTTGGGTCACATCAGAATACCTGGAAAAAGGAGGACTTAAGTGGGAAAACTGCGCGAGTGTCTGCACTGATGGAGCTGCGGCCATGGTCATGCGCACCAAAGGCTTCGTAAGCAGAGTGAAGGAAAAAAACCCAGATGTGATCATTACACATTGTTTTTTACACCGCAAAGCCCTCGTAGCCAAGACTTTACCAGCAGACCTCGTTCCTGTGTTGGATGATGCTGTGTGCATGGTAAACTTTGTGAAGTCACGCCCTGTGAAAAGCTGCATATTTGCAGCTTTGTGTGAGGAAATGGGAGTGGAGCATAAAGCCTTGCTGTTTGATACGGAGGTCCGATGGTTGTCGCGCGGTAAGGTGCTGGCCTGTGTGTATGAGCTACGAGAGGAACTTAAAGTGTTTCTAACAAATGAGGGGTCTGATTACGCAAAGCTGCTTGCAAGTGATGAGTGGTGTGCAAGGCTGGCATACCTGGCAGATATTTTTAACCATCTTAATGAACTGAACACACAAATGCAAGGCCGAAGTGAAAACCTGCTTACAAGTACAGATAAAATAAATTGATTCCATTGAAAGATGCAACTCTGGCACCAACATGTGGAAAGTGGCAATCTTGAAATGTTCCCACTCACCAATAAATGTCAAGATGTTAATACTGCTGCACTGTGTGAGATAATAGTCAGACATTTGAAAACTCTTACGGAGAAGATGTCATTTTATTTCTCTTCAGCCTCCATGGAGTGCCTTGACTGGGTTAGGGACCCATTCAGCTCAGCATCAGTTGTTGGAAAGAACATGACTTTACAGGAGCAGGAGGAACTAAGTGAACTGAAACAAGATCGCGGTCTCAAGCTAAGTTTTGCTGATCTACCCTTGGACAGTTTTTGGTTGGCAGCTGCTAAGGAGTTCCCCATGCTGGCCAACAAAGCTATTTTGACATTGCTCCTATTTTCCACAACACATCTGTGTGAGGTGAGCTTTTCAAGCATGACTGCTGTAAAAACTAAAACAGTGAACGATTGAGAGCTGTGGAGGAAGAGCTTCGTGTGTGTCTTTCATCGATTCCTGCCAGGATATCAGCTCTGTGCTCCTCCAAACAGGCCCAGGTTTCACACTGGGTGAGTATAAACATGAAAGATTATAAAATACTTTTTTCTTTGTGCTTATTAGATTCCTATTCAAGACGTTATAACGTCATTCTTCAATTAAAAATAAAAAAAAAAAAAAACAGTTTATATTAACAGTATAACACTTACATTGTTTTTTTCCACGTTTTCAGCTGGTGGTGTGGATTTTTTCAATGAGAGATATGTGCCTTGGCTCAAAAAAGGTTCAAAAACACTGAGATAGAATATATATACGCTCACCAGTGGTGAAAGTGAACCATCAATACTGGACAGGGTTTAGTGGGTGTGGCGGTGGATGGTTCACGACCAGTAATGTCATATCTATATGGAAGCGTCCTGGTGCCACCTCAGAAAAATAAAAAACGATCAGTAACGAGATATGTATCATAGAATTCAGAGTTAATTTCACAGAATTCCGAGATACTATCACAGAATTCTGAGATACGTATCACAGATTTCCAAGATACTATCACAGAATTCCGAGTTAATATCACAGAATTCTGAGATACTATCACAGAATTCTCAGTTAATATCACAGAATTTCGAGATACTATCACAGAATTCAGAGTTATTATCACAAGGAACAAGGTCAAGGAACTTCAATAGGTACCTCACTGTAGTTTGAATCTCAACATATCCAGCCTGAATGCAACTGCATTCGTTTGCAATGCAACGTTTGTCATACGAGTCAACATCCCACAGAAATTTTGCAGGGTTCATATATGTGCGTCGCATCAGGCGATGTCTTCCTCTTCGCTCAACACCGCGGGGGTCAAGGAACTTCAGTAGGTGTCTCACTGTAGTTTGGGGTGACAACATATCCAGCCTGAATGAACTGAGGTGGTGTAGCTTGTAACCATGGTGCTTTCCGTGTCCCTCCAACCGATCAATAAGAAAAGACGCTAACTCCAGGGGATCTGACATATTTTTCCTTCTGTACAGCCCCATGCTTCTTAAAAATTCTTCTCAGCGTGCGCATGCTCAAAACAATTTGGTCCACTGTGCTCAGTAGCATGAGAATTATTATATATATATATACTGTATATATATATATATATATATATATATATATATATATATATATATATTAACTGTATGAATAGAACTTGAAAGGAAGTAGAAGAAGAAGAATACGTCCAACCATCTTTCTATTTTTCATTGATAAGTATGTGGTTTTAACATAACTTGTAAAATAACAGTAAAAAGCTTGTTCTGGAGAAACAGTTTGGCCTGATAATTTATAAGCCAATCAAGCAAGCACATTCCAACATTGCCAAGGCAATTCAAAGTGGAGTCAATTCCATTCATATGTCCCTGGACAGGAAATGATCACTGATTGGCCAGTGAGTCAGAGACCCAACATCTCCTCCAGACTTTGGTAATATGTTGCCTTTCCTCTTTCAGTTAAGCCTGTCTTCTGCGTCGAAGCAACGCCATAGGGTCTGCGCTGACAGGGTAGGGTATGCAACTAGACGTCACAGCCACACAGAGGTCAGTTCACTCTAGACGCACCTTCACAAGGAATCCAAGAAGAAAAACCAGAGTCGACTTCTGACCACTGTCTTGCCAAACCTGCTTCTGTTGTCTACTTGCAGCAATGACAGATGTATCTTCTTCTCAGTGTGGCAGCCAGCAAGACAGACAGCTTGGAGAATGAGGGTAGATAAACGCCCCATTAGACAGGTAATTGCCAGTGTATTCTTTAAATCTTAATTACATTACAAATCAGCAGTGATTCCATCTTTGTAATAAGACACATGCTCAACAAAATATGTTTTCTCCCTTTCATTTTATGAGTGCAATGACTCTAAAACATATAGAATGAGATAAACCGAGGTGTTGACGGAGGCGTTCTGTCTCCATCAGACTCGCTGCTGTTACAGTGTCTATAAGATAAAACGACAAATATTGTTCCAAATAAACAGGTTTGACATGTACAGTAATATCCTATTATAATGAATAAACTACCGTCTATTCACTAGTTCTATGTTATTTACCTGTGTCACAATGGCTGGAAAAGTTAAGCAGCCAAATTCCACATAGCAGGCGATATTCCAGTGGTTTGGTTTGGAGCAGTATCACCCGAAAGTAATAACAGAAATGAGCGGCGATCAATAATGGATCTCACCATGCTATGAGTTGAGTTTGCATTAATACAAGACATGCTTTTCATTTTCTGCCTTAGCTCTTCGTTATTTTGTGAAAATTAGGAAGACAAGTACAACCGTGCGAGAGCTGCGACGAGTGGCTCCTGTGGGATTGCAAACACTGAGCAAACGTGAAAAGAAGTGGTGAAGGTGCAATGCGAAGAAGCTCATCTTCATTTTGACAGCTTCCCCTCGAGAGGTAATGACATTAAGTGATGTGAGTCAATCTAGCGTGTGTCTATTTCCTGGTGTCCTGCATTAAGAAGATTCCTGATTCGCTTCCTTCTTCAGGAATGAATGTGGATGTGATCGAAAACTAATGAAAAGACTGAACAATATATAAGTGTATATATACACATAAAAAGTGTTCAACTCTTCATGAAGGTGCAAAACAACGTTCACACAAGTCTTCACATCAGGAGAGGAGACAGACCCAGAGGACATTCGCCTGGTCAACTCTGTGGATTCTGCCTGTCATTTACCTAATTCTGATGTTCACACTCCAGTGGTGAGACTGAGGGACAAGGAGATGTGTGATGAGAGGATGAGAGACAGAGAGAGACTGAGGTTGTGATGGCTGTCTGTAGCCGGTCCCAGGGGTGTGAGGAGGGTCGGGGGTTGGTTGGACCGGGCTGGCTGGAACCTACAGCATGCCTGACAAGCCGCATCTGAGCCACTGACACATCTCTGAGTTTGAGTGCTGACTGAAGTGGACACCGCAGGACGCAGTGCAGCGAGAATCTCAAACGTAGCCACCCAGGCAGGCTCTGAAATGACATCATGTGTATAAATACATTTGGACAGGACTTCCCACAGAAAGAGATAAGAATAAAATAATATTACATGCAATGTATTTGTAGAGATATTTATATCAAAGGGCAGCATATGAATCTAATGCTCAACAGATCCTCGTTCCACACAACAAAAAAAGATACGGCCACTGTCTGAATTACTATAACTGTGAAAGAATTTATATCCCAACAAAACAACACAGGAAAGCAAAAGGGGGAAAGACATAAAGAATTAGAAGTTCAACAGATTGAATTGATAGCTATATGTTTATAGTTGTGTGATGTGTGTGTGTATGTGTGTGTGTGTCTCATTGAAGATGGAGTGAGAGGAAATAAACTATTTGATAATTATTGATCTGTTACTGATCACCAGAGTTTAGAATGCTCAATTTTGAATTGTGTCAGAATTCAGTCGTGAGTATATTAAATTTAGACGTGTTATGAACCTTCTGGCATCAACCCTTCAGAGCGCACATGAGTGGAAGCAAGCAACTGCTTGAGCCGTCACTGGGTAGGAGCGATGGGCTGGGACCACCAGGTCTTCACCGCTTCTCCAAGTGGATGGTCCTCAGATTCGCTGTGAGTCTGCACCGGCTCTCGGTCCTGCCACGAGCGTCTCTTAGCAACGCTGAGACGCTGCTGGTTAGTGGAAGCTGTGGTTGAATGGCAGATGGCTGGAAGCTGCGATCAGCAGTTTCACTGCAGGGCGCTGAGTTGATGGTGAAAGCGTGATAACACAGAGTCGAATGTTCCTTTAATTTTGAAGGTTTGTGCACTGGCCAGGTGACACAAACTTATGAAAACAAATGTAAGCGAATACAAAAAGGAAAAATGTCAAAAATCATCAACTAATCATGGTGTGCCTATTACTAGTTTCACGTGTAAAAATGGTGAAACTAGGAAAGAAAGTTTAAAACAAACGAACGGTACGGTTTTCTCAAAACAAAATAAAACTAAAAAAGAACTGAAACAAAAGAGAAAACTTAAAACTGAAACTCAACAAGAACTAGGGTGAGGTCCGAAATTATTCTGGCCAGTGTAGGTTTCCTGTTAGTAATTAATATGCATGACTTGGTCAGTGGATGGCCAGTCATATGTTGAACCCACAAGATAGAGGCGGAGATAATTCTAATTCCTCAGGCCAAAGAGCTCTAACTTGATTGTAAATTTGGATAGGAAAATGGTCATATCTTTCCTTCTAACACCATGTTCGAGTCTGTGACGCACCGGCTGTATTTCAGAATATGGTCAACGACATCTTAAGAGATTTCCTGGACCGATTTGTGTTCGTATATCTTGACGACATTCTAATTTACTCGTCAGATCTTGAAAGCCATACCGGCCATGTCCGGCAGGTACTCAAGTGTTTGCTACAAAATCAATTATATGTGAACGCTGAGAAGTGCGAGTTTCACGCCAGGACAGTATCTTTCCTGGGTCTAATAGTGACCCAGGGATCGATACTGATGGACCTGGCTGAAGTGAAGGCCGTAGCAGACCGTTCCGGGAAACCGCAAAAAGGTACAGCAATTCCTTGGCGTTGCTAACTTTTATCGTCAGTTAATCTGGAATTTCCTCTGCACGCCCTCATGTCCTCCAAGGCTTCAGGTGGAGTGAGGCGGCCAACAAAGCCTTCGCACAGCTCAAATCATTGTTTATCTCAGCAGCCATCCTGACTGTTACGGACCGTACCAGGCAGTTCATGGTGGAGGTGGATGTGTCAAATGAAGGTATTGGCGCAGTTCTCTCCCAGCGCTCCGAGAAGGGTAATAAGATCCATCCATGTGCATACCTGTCCAGGAAACTGTCTAATGCTGAAAAGAATTACGTAGTTATTGTATGTGGGTAAGAAAGAACTGTTAGCAGTTAAGACCCCCCTAGAGGAGTGGCGTCACTGGTTGGAAGGTTCGCAGCTTCCCTTTGACGTGTGGACTGACTATAAAAATCTCCAATACCTTAAATCCGCTAAATGTCTGAATGCCCGTCAGGCTTTTAGGTGGTCTCTGTTCTTTAATCGTTTCCAGTTCACTATCTCCAAGCCGGACGCTCTCTCCTGTCTGTTTGATCCTGAGCCTGTTGCCAAGATACCGGAACCCATCCTCCCATCCTCATGTGTGGTAGGAGCAGTATTATGGCAAATAGAATCTGAAGTTAAACAGGCCAATGGCAACAACAGGCCACCAAAGGGCTGCCCCCCCAATCGGCTATATGTCCCGGGGGAGACCGTGACCCCCAGTTTGTTTCCAAGTTTTAGAAGGAGTTCTGTAACCTCGTCAGGCCACGGTCAGCCTCTCCTCTGGTAACCACCCTGAGTCCAATGGGTAAACGGAGCAGCTGAATCAGGTGCTGGGGACCTGCCTGAGGTGTCGGTTGGCACAGAACCCTTCCTCCTGGAGCAAACACCTCACCTGGGTCGAGTACGCACACAACACCCTCCCCACCTCAGCCAGCTGGAATCTTGCCGTTTCACTGTGTTTTTGGTTATTAACCCCCTGTGTTTTCTGCCTCAGAAAGAGAAGTGGTTGTCCCCTCTGCTCATGCCTTGATTCACCGCTGCCACAAGGTGTGGGAGGCCATCTGCGAGAGGACCAAGGGCGTGGCCGACAGGAGGAGAAGGCCGTCTCCGGAGTACCGAGAGGGACAAAGGGTGTGGCTCTCGCGGAAGCTGGGTCCCTCATTACCGCCACCTTGCCCTTCCTTTCTCTGATTACCTGATTTGTTTCACCTGCCCCCTCTCACCCCTATTTAAGACTGTCAAGTCTTTTGTTTAGTTGCCAGGTCGTTGTCTGTTGACTCGACAAAGCATACTTGAACCATATTCTGTCTAGTCTTGTCCTGGAGTGAGTATCTGAGTTGTTTTGTTAACCTTTCATAGCCTTGTTGTTTTCTGTATCCAATCCTCACCCTATCTCTAAGGGAGCGCCCCACCCCCCTGCGGAGGAAACTCATTTCAGCCGCTTGTATCCGAGATCTTATTCTTTCGGTCATGATCCAAAGCTCATGACCATAGGTGAGGGTAGGAACGTAGATTGACCGGTAGATCGAGAGCTTCGCCTTTCGGCTCAGCTCCTTCTTCCCCACGACGGACCGGTACAGAGACCGCATTACTGCGGCCGCTACACATATAATACCTATGCTAAAATACTTTGACAAAACATGTTATATTTAGTCCTTTGGATTAAACCGTATTGCGTCTCAGGTTCTTCCAGCTCTGCGCTGGCATGAAATTGGTTGGTTGATAGAACTTCCTCCGATGTGTTACTGTCTTATATCTTCGGTGATGGTTTTATGGTGGGAGCAAGAGGACCATCCAGGACGCAGGAGGATGTTAAGGACGTAACCTTAACATCCTCCTGTGGGAAATGGAAGTTTGCGCCATTTTGGCCAAAAGGGTCTTTGTTCTTGGGTAGATCCCGGGCCTCCACAGGGGTCACGGAAGGGTGACCTGTTGCAGATTTGATTCACGTCCTACTGATAGTGATGGGGGGATGACCAAAGGTATGCAGGGGTAAATTCAAAGCAGCGATGTCCGCAACATATTTGTTCCTGCTTGTTAGTGTGATGACAATAATTACAATTTTATTTGTATAGCCCAACATCAATGACAACACACTCTGCCCTTATAAATAATAAGAATAAGAGTAAGAATCGGAAACATTGTGACTTGTAGAAATATAACTCATTGACTTATGTGACTGGTAACTGGACATTCATCACCATGGTGACCTATGGTACTATTATATCTGGTTGAGCATACATTTTTACTTCTCAACCAGTCACAGTCATCTTTACCCTGTGATCTGACATAGTTAATTAGACATGACTAAGTTAATAATTAATACTGTTCATTACACTAAATACTGCTCATAAGCAACCTTGTACAATCCATGAGATACTGTCAAAACAAGTACAATACAGTTACATCAACATGTTCTTTTATTTCTGCACAATGACTTTTAGTACAGTATTTTGTACTTTTTGTTCCCTTTTCCGGTGTTCAGTTGTTGTTTTAATTGGTTTTATTTTCATTTTAATGTATTTTTAACATGTTCAATGTCTTCTTAAACTGCACAGGTTTTATTTTTTTTCTTGCATTTCCTTTCTATGGGACAGCACCTTGAAATCCCTTTGCTGAAATGTCTACAAATCAACTTACCTTGCCATATTCATACATTTATATTTCTTTTTTATTGTTAGTTTTATTTTGTTTGTACTACTTTCAGTTATATTCTACCACTGTTAGGTCTTAAGGGTGGGTTATCAACATCATGCTTACATTAAATCAATTTCTTCATAGGTTAAAAAAGGGGTTGTGTTTGTGCAGCATTGATTTGGCTTCACTAAAATATGCAGCGACACATCTCTCACAAAACTGCTGTAATTTCAATTCTCAAATGGTCTCTGAGTGTTTGTATTGACACACACTTCTAAGTCAGGAAAAATCTCCTGACCATTGAGAGAGACCGTTTCTCTCAGGGGGAACAGAAAACAAAACCAAAATGCCAGCTCATACACTATAATAATTTACATAGTTTGTTTGGTTCTTACATATCAGAAACAAAAGATGCCCTTCACCTTTAACTTTTTTAGGGAAGTACTGTTCATAACTAAGATATACATCAAATATTGTACAAAATAAATCCATTTATGAGAAAAAGAACTTTGATAGTCCCAAAAAAAATCCCACATAGTTCCTCTGCTGATTCAAATTTCTCTTTTATAAATCAGAGAAAGTTTGGTTTAACCTGCAGAGTGCAAATTGCTCGCACTCACTTTGCACCGCTATACCTATCCACCTGGTATCCCTATTCTTCAATCCCTGGAAACATCTTTTCTCAGATGGGCTTGCGCTTGCAGATTCATTTGGGCCTGGAATTGCAGGCATCACAGCAATATTGAATCTAACCAAGCCAGACTGCAGCAAAAGAACATTTGGACTGGGTGAAATTGGATATTCTAGTAGTTCAATAAGTTCGAGATCGGGACTGGATGGAGGCAAAGGCAATTATTCATGTGGACAGTGGAGTTGGCCAGAGTCTGAAATGCTTGTAAATGGACCAGCACATCTAAATGGAATCATTACTGCTATCAGCAGACGTGTCAAACTAACTAGTCCACCTAGTCCAGACTAGCCGCTGGAAACAGACATACCTCTAGTCTGGACACGAATATTAACTATGAAGAAAATCATTTTGGCCCAATCAAAGGGGTCTATCTGATGTAGGTCGGCTCAGAGCCATGTCCAGTCTGAGGGTGGGCCTTAACAGGATGACCACAGTGGTTCTGTAG
Source organism: Lampetra planeri (assembly GCF_965212315.1). Lineage (NCBI taxonomy): Eukaryota > Metazoa > Chordata > Hyperoartia > Petromyzontiformes > Petromyzontidae > Lampetra > Lampetra planeri. The sequence continues at coordinate 1,110 of NW_027614856.1, read as the reverse complement.
ACAACAAAGATGTCTTCTGCTGGTGAAGAGTTTGAGAAGAACATCCAACTCGTTTCCTGTTGACGATTCAAAGACCAACAAAGGATCATTTCCATTCCATCGTCTCTACATCAAACTCTTCCACTCTTCTCCAAAACAATCTCTGCTAAGACTTCTTGTCTTCCTCTGCATTCAGTGCAGTGAACCACAGAAGGCACAAACACTTTTTAGTTTTTCTTGCAAGGATGATCACTCAGCTCTGTGAGAGTCGCGCTCAGTTTTCGCCTTGCTTCTTTATGTATAGTATATGGTATAAAAAATAGTTATGGGTGTATATCAGTGTTGTGAGAGTGTGCGTGCATGTAAGCGTGTTCTTCGTTGCATGAGCAGGTGTGACAGATGTGTAAAAAGAAAAAACAAAGACCGGGAAACAGACCTTGACAAGAAACATCTTGACATGTCCTTGAGAGAAGAACATCATCCCAAAGCTGAATAATAAAACAAAATACTCTCTCATGCTTTAAGACTTGGCTTGATAACATTATTCACAATGAGCATCCTAACAGCTAGAGACTCATTTATCTAATGATGTCACCTTGTTCCTTGCTGTTATTGGTCGTAGCACTCTCCAAAGCAGGCAGTGGTGTTTAGATCTGCCTCCTTTGGTGCTGCCCCTTGAGTTGATGGTCAAGTGCTTGTTGCCATACCTACATCTTTCTATATTGTGGCTCTGGTTCTCCAGGTGATAGTCCACCTGCTTTTCATTTAGACCTGGATGAGACGTTTGTGAATTTCCTAACGTGTTCTGAAATGTGCGTCTGCCTACGGGTGGGAATCAGCTTTCCTCTACAGCATTTCTAAATGGGTTGTTTTAAAGGTCAATGCTTGTAATCATACACCTCATGAGGATGAATGTTCCCATGCATCGTTCATACGACTAAACGGAATGAACAGGTTTGACTCTTAAATATGCCCACATTGTTCTTTGAAGCCTGTTTTTCTCTTTCTTTTTTTAAACATAACAATTTAGCCACAGCCATTTCTGATTTGCACAGGGAGAAATTTCATGTCTATTAAGTGTGAAAGTACGAGGCCCTCCAACGGGGCTTCTTCAGTGGGTATATGAAGGCG
>NW_027614855.1:0-20398 GCF_965212315.1 Lampetra planeri | reverse complement strand
CCCTTGAATAAGAACATGACACTGGAAGGAGCGAGTTGTTGTTGATGTGTAAATTAAATGTCACATGAAATGCCCTTCAGATGTTTAATGGACTATACAATCTGCTCTTTCCATGTATTCACAGGATCCATGCTCCCACACCTCTGATTTAATGACTCTATTGCCCTTCCACTTCAAATGATCCCTGGATTTATCTCCTTTATTGGGTTATTGGTGTAGAAAGAAAAAAATGAAATACACGCCGACATAATAAACACGGAGACAGTTTAAGTGATATTTGCTGTTGCACTTTCACAAACTAAATCCATGAAAATCCACAAAACCAAATCCATGAAAACACCATATGTTGTGATGCCTGCACGGTATCGATGGAGTCGTTAAAGGCACAGGGTTTAACGTTTACACCAAAAAAAAAGCCTTTTCACATTTGCGTCTGCTGATCTGACACCAGATTTTATTTGAGGTGATTTAAGTTTTTGGCAAATATCCTACTTTCAGTCGAATCAGAGTTGTGTGCAGATTTCACAGCACTTAATCCGTCATCCTCCTTTTCATCTTCTGACATGATGATGCTTTAGTTTTGCTACAGTATGTGAATTATGATGAATGAAGACAAAACGGTGCCAACGTACATTCTCTTTGGCTCACAGCATCCGATCTGACATGAAAACCAACTTTAATATTCACATTTATTATATAACTGCAATATTGCGTGCAGCTATTTGTTGTTTTTTGTACAGAAATAGGAAAGAAAAATCATAAGAGGTGTAATAAATCCTCTCCTGTTCTGCAGACAGCAGCAGGGGCAGGGTTTTTTTGTCTGTTATTTGTTAATCAGAGGGATAGATACTCAATCATTATATTTAGTCCAGTGTCCCTGAGATTAAATTGCAGATTTTGTCACTGAGCCATAGAGAGCCACAACTTCATAAAATCAGCATCAGGCCTGAACAAAAGTCGCTGTGAGTATCCTCAGAATCAATGAATCCACCAAGCTCCATGAGAACACCTAAACAAACCCTTCAAAGCTAAAAGACGCACAGAACTTCACAGTACCACCCAAACACAGCTGCTTCAGTCTGTCGAATCAGAACCACGTGAGGACAGTGGAATGGACCAGGACACTGACGGGGACTTTACCAGCCACACCACTCCAGTCCGCACCACAGGACGTTCAGGTCGCCATGTAAAACACAATGACACTGATCAGCAGGATCAACTAGAATCCTGAGTTTGTTTGTGGAAACTATGCACATTTCTCTTCATTTCAGGGTAACTGAGTTCTAAAATATGACACTTTAAAACACGTTGGTTTGATTTCTGTCAATTTATCTGCAAATAAAATTCAAATGTGCGTTTTTTTTTCCTCATTTCAGGTTTAACAAAATGGGTTTGAAACCCTGATCACAGAAACACACCACTCACAATCAGAGGGAACAGTCATGACTGTTATTCCTCTGTATCTGCCTTCACAGTGTGTTTTTGTTTACGTCTGTGTGTGTGTCTGCACACATGTGTGATGAGATTAGAATATTCATCTAGTCTGTTGCGACTGACAAGATTGAGCAGGGTTGCGTGATACAACGGCACTTCCACAAAGGATTACGTTGCACTCTGTCTCTCTCTGAGACACACACAAACGCACACACACACACACACACACACACACACACACACACACACACACACACTATCCTCGTGCCTGACAATGGATGCTGTCTGCATTATATGAAGTGAGCTGGTGATATAAAAAACTAACAAAAAATACAACAGAAAAAATGAATGAACCCACTGAGCTCCACACGTCCAGGCCTGGTGGGTGTATGTTCAACCTAATTGGCTGGACCTTTCTTCTTCCCATCTCATGCTCATTGTTCCCTGCACATACATTAATTACCTCGTTCAGTCTGATAAAATTATTTTCGTTCTCCCTGCTATGAAAAATCGTATTGACCTCGACGTCGCTGCTCTGTTTGAAGCCACTGCACGTTCCTATCAGAAGGCGCTTTCATACTTCACAGGGCAAAGCCAAACCTCCAGTGGGAATAGTTCAATGAGTCCCTGCTCTGATATGTTTGCTATTATCTGTGTGCATGTGACATTCTAGTCGACATGATTAAATGTGTGTTTAAATACTATGGAATAATGAGGGAAATGGAGGCGGCTGGACTGTCTGCTGCTGTACGTACGTTGGAAGTTAGCAGAGATTGGGAGCTAATATACGGAGTGAAACTGAAATAGGTCACTCCATTTTGTGAATGTTAAGTGTGTAGGTTTTCGCCTGGCGTCTGGGTGATAGGCGTTATAATTTAGTGCTGCGGATTCTTCATGGATGAATTTGGTATGAGCACGCTAGGCTTCATGATATATTATTAGTGTAAATTTAAACAATGAGATTCAAGGGCTTGTGGCCTCCGATCATGACTTATTTAAATGTGATAATGTGCTCTAAAGCGCCCAATCTCTGGCTTCCTGTTTCACTAAATCATATTGTACATGCAAGACACATACAAAGTAATAAAGTATTTAAAAAACACACAAAAAAGTAGCCACTCTGGAGTACACACATCACACTCATATCCATTTCAAGTTCATAATATGATTATCGATCACAACAGGAAATAAATTCATGCATGTTTCGCGACACAAACTGTCTATCATGGCTACAGAAATGTGTGTGTGACGCTATCACTCAAGAAGAGGATGAAGAAATGGTTTTGCTGCGCTGTCAGTATCATCAGAGCCGTTTGTCGTCCGACTGGTCAACGTCAATAGGAAGTATAGAACAGAAACTCACCCTTAATTTTTAAAGTTGAGACAAATCTGTGGGTATGTTTCCAAACTTCGTTATTGAGTTAGAAGACACAAATAAATAAACAAATAAATAAAATGTAAAAAATAAATAAATACAAAAATTATGAATAAATAAATAAAATTAAACATATTTTTTTAAAAAGAGGAAGAGACAAACTCATGTGAAAACCATCTCAAACTGTATGTGGTTTGAGCCTGGTGTTTCTTTCAGACCTCAGAGGATTGCACAAGTTGCAAATTAAAATTATTTCTGGATAATCAATACAATTGGGAAATAATAATAATAAACAGAGAAGTAAAGCTATAAACTGATATTTACGGTGAGAGAAAAGCATGAACCAATTTTCTTGATCATGTTGTGTCATCATGCCTTGGTTCCTTGTTGTCTTTACAAGGAGATTAGATTAAATATTAGATTTATTAACATTAAAATTCACAATTTAAGGTAGGTCAAGATGTTATTCTGTGCTATTTTGATGAGTGAAGTGTAAGGCAGTGAGAAATCTGAGAAAACTGAGTGACTCTTAAATGTGTAACACAACTGTAAGAAAAGACATCGGAGGCAAAATTTCTGTGACCACAGGCGTAAGCTGGTCACCAGAGACAGACACAGGGAGCCGTAAATACAAAAGCTCCAGTTGACTGTAAATGCTCTCCATTGCAATAAATGACTTCATTACAACAAAGACGCATTCAGACACACTCTGTGTTTCCATGAGTGTAACTGGGGGATGATTCGTTGAAGCGTCCTCAAGTAATAGAGCCTCAAATGCTGCCTGTGGTATTTACACTTATTCTCTTAATGGGTGCCAGCCTGCCACTGCTAAAAAGTACTGTGGAGCACCCGCATGTGTGTGTGTGTGTGTGTATGTGTGTGTGTGTGTGTGTGTGTGTGTGTGTGTGTGTCTGTGTGTGTGTCGCACAGACACACACTGTATCACACACATACGCACATCCCTGCTTTTCTGAGGTTATTAAGATATTGCAGCTTTTACACCTAGCAGCACTAAGCCTATATCTTTATGTTGCCTGGTACTGACGCCAAATGACATATACAGAGGCTCTGTGTGTGTGTGTGTGTGTGTGTGTGTGTGTGTGTGTGTGTGTGTGTGTGTGTGTGTGTGTGTGTGTGTGTGAGGAATTTACAAAGTGAAAAAGGAGAGCAGTGAATGTGAGACATTCAACTGAGGTGAGGACAGAAAAAGTGAAAGAGGCGATGAGTCTGTGTGTGTCTTTGTGTGTGTGTGTGTGTGTGTGTGTGTGTGTGTGTGTGTGTGTGTGTGTGTGTGTGTGTGTGTGTGTGTGTGTGTGTGTGTGTGTGTGCGTGCGCGCGTGTGTGTGTGTGTATGTGCGTGCGTGTGTGGTGTGTGTTGGGGGGGATGTCTGCCGAACACAAGCTGCATACAAAAATCACCTCCATGCCCCTGTTTTTTAATGTCCTGCTGATCAGGCATGCAGAGTGTGTGTTTGTTTGTGTGCACACTGGTGCGGGTGTGTGTCCATGTATGTGCAAGGCCAAGGTAGGTTAAACTTGTACTCGTGAAGTGTTCCCTGAAGAGATTAATCATGCTGTGCAGGAATGCAGCATCGTGGTCATAAATCATCACGTGACCCCCCCCCCACACACACACCCCCCACCCCCAACACACACACGCTCCCCCTCTCTCTCCCCCCTTTGCTGCTGCCACACGTAGCTCTGAAACGGGGCAGCACAGTGTCACTGCACATCCGCAGTAAACAAACAGCCGACAGCCTCGACAAAAGTGTGACAGGAAAGAAACAGGACTAATTATCAAGTACCATTGTCCAGTCCAGAGAGCAGTCAAATGTAAAGAAGCCCTTGTGTGTGTGCGTGTGTGTGTGCCAATCTTCTCACAGGACATAGGGCTGAATGATTGAAATCAGAGATTTCTCTGACATATATTGCAATTACAGCTCAATTCATGTATTTATTTATTTTTCAAGTGCAGCTAAACGTCAACATTGTTATAGAGATCACAGCAGAATTACCTAAATCACATTTTGGCTAAGTTGTTATATTTGTCCAACTCACATTATCCCCCAGTGTGAGACTATTTATTTATTTATTTTCTGAAAAAATCAAAATATGACGTAAGTCAATTACGCTATGAGACCAGCAATATCTCCAGTAAAGGATATTGAAAATCAGTCATTCAGCATGAGCACAAGACACCATCAGAACTGATCTATATTCTAATTCTACGTAGACTTGGGTGTTTATGGTATTTAGCATGGAAAACTGATCAGCCAAACACAACCGAAGTTGTACCTAGTTAATTTCCAAGTGAAGATCGTAAGTTTGCGATCCAGTTTACATTGCGGTTTGCCGCTATGTAAAACAACACATTACACAGTATTTTGCACACAACGCACCATAACGGTAGCCTAGGTAACGGTAACCTAGTTAGCCTACAGTGTTATCTGTTGCCATCATTATTCCCTGGCTTCAGGCTCCAACTGATCCCTGTTGGGGGGCAGACACCATAGGTCCCCTCTGATTGGTCACCAACACGATTCTAATGCTTGTGATTTGCGAGGGAGTACCCTAGTGTGTATGTGTGTTTTCGGCACCTCCAGCGAACAATGTGTTTTCTGCGTTTCACCCCTGCGAAATACACCTCTGGTCATTAAATCAGTCATAATTACTACACACACTTACACTTCTGTATCTCTATCAGACACCGTGTGCTGTCAGTTACTACCAGTATGAAACCGTTCATGTTGACGTGTGACGCTCAGAGTGACCATCTGCCTCTGCGCCAGTGGTGCCGCCGTCAACGGCAAATTGCCTTCATTGTTCTGATGTGTCACAAGAACAAACGATTTGTCTGTCACAAAGAAACAACGGTAACAGCAGAAGTTCCACATTGTGTTTGATTAAATTTCATGACACAGTTGGAACAACTGCTGCAATAACAAACCGCTATTAAATAGATGGAACTAATAAAGCAGAGGCTTAATACACAATACCCACCGTTCAACATATTATACACAAATAAATTAGAAACATTCTGAAAAGCAAAAACGTGTGGCTTTGTCCCGCTGCAGTGATAACGAACCAAATCATCAAATGCCTGCCCACTTGGGCACCAGTTGTTTTTTAACCAACTCATGATTTTCACTGGAACTCCAGTCGCCACTTTTTTATTCTATCCTTTGTTCTCATAGTTTTAGGGTCAGCACTGGGGCTGATCCAGATTTATTCAAAAGGACTGTTAACGAGTAAAATGAAGATTGAAATTCAAATCCTTTTTTTAAAGTAATTTTCCTGACTGATCTGTGTCCTTCAGCCAGTTGTTGCTTTCTATCACACAGACTGGTAGTGGAAGTGAAAACACAGAACATGGTGTGCTTTTATACACAAGAAGTAACTGCTTGATGCATAAATCCTGGACACCTGTTGGCAGAAGCTGCTAACACACACACGCACCCACACCCACACACTCAGGGGTTTGGTGTCTCTTTGGGGTTTCAGGCGGAGTTTGGGATCGAACCAGAAACTAGGCTTTCATGAGCACTGGGGGCTTCACCTCCTGACCTGCAGCTTCAAGAGACAACAAGAAGCTAAAAACACTGGCCGAGCTGTTTGAAATACAAGAGGATGATAATAATAATAATAATAATAATAATAATAATAATAATAATAATAATAATAATAATAATAATAATTTACCAAATAAATAGGCTTTAAAAATGTCAATGACAGGCAATACTTTTAGCTGCAGCTCAGATGTTTCAGGTCAGAAAGGAACCAGGAGACACTGAATGTAAAATGTGTTGATCAAGACATTCCAACCTGGATTTAAGTAGGAGAAGGAGGCTATGCAGAGGGAAGGCTGCGCATTTGGCAGCTCAGGTGTACAAAACGCCTTACATGGTTATGTTCAAGTTCAGGAAATTGATTCTTTAATATTAAAAATTCAAGAGCTGAGTTTCATTACTTTTCTGAGCCCATTCCTGTTCCCTTGTGGAGCGGGAAAATATCACAGTTTATTAAATTACTTCTCTGAAAAGTCTCTCGGGATGCCATCTTAACTCCCGTCCTCCTTCACAAGGCCATTTTAGACTGTAACTAGGCATGTCTGCTTAGAAAGGGAGACAGAGAGGAGGAGGAGGAGAGAGGATAAGCGATAGAGCGATGGAAGGTACACTGCATTTCTAGAATTCATTGGTGCCACAGAGAGTTTGTGGTTATTCCACTGGCTGTGACAAGGAATTGAATGATCCCATAAATAAAGGCTGAGGGAGTCATTGTGCAGTAAATGGCAAAGCCATAGCAATATCTAACAGCCAGTGTGTGTGTGCATGTGTGTGTGTGTGCCAACGAGCGTATTTACTCAAATCTGGCCATGTGTTAATAAGATCAGACCCTTTCAGAAATATAGTATTTCTTCTGTCTGGGTTCCTGAAAGAAATACATGTTTGAGACAACTACAGAACACGTGAATGTTTCAGTTGAAATTCATCATGTGGCTGCTGCTAGATCACCCTCCAGTTTATGACAGACAGTTTATGAGAAACAGTACTTTAACAGGGACAGTGTTTTAATAAGAGCTACATTTTCTGTGTTGTATCAATATGAGGCAGCGGGGTAACATGTATCCCTTCCCCTCCTTCCCCTTCCCAAGACAAAAAGACAGGTCCAGCTGCAACCCTGGCGTGTCCACAATGCAGATGAACAAAGCAAAATATGAAATGATCTGGCTGCAAGGCAAACAGCCACGAGGGCAGCAGAGCATCAACCGGGTCAAAGAATTCTGAGCAGAATGAATGAATGTCATAGTATCAAATAGCTATCAATATGTTTTTTCTTATTACTATTGTTTATTATATTTATTATTATTTGTTATTAATATTTTTAATGCAAAATAATGGAGAAAGTTTGGTAACTTCACAATAACCTGCTAAATAAACACATTTTCCATGAAGCTGGAATCACACTGACTTAACTGACTCAACACACATCTCAGTGCACCTCCAGAGTGCTCCATTATCTGCGATTTATCTTTTCCTGGTGTTTCTGCTGCTGTCTCATTCCAGTATGAAGATATTTTCGGCGGATTGAAGTCACAGCGCAGACACGAGCAGGAAGGAGTTTTGGAAGTCATTTCACCTCATGGTAAAACACATTCTCTATCCCACTCCAGTTTAAAAATATTCTTTTCTCCTTCGAGTCACGTTAATGAAATGCAGTGTACTTCTTTTTCTGCACAGCATCAGACTGAATGAAGCAGCATCCAGGAACTACCACTTGTGTCAGCAGAAATGGCGCCTGCCAACAACAGCTACGTAACTCTGCTTTAAACAACATCATCTGTGACGGCCGCTGCAAGATTTTCTGTCGAGGAATAGCGAAGGGGTCTGAGCTTGAATGGGTCTGAGCCAGCAACAACTGGCGAGGCTCCAGCCTGACTCAACCGTCCACATTTTTCACTTTGGATGTTTAAAGCATCTCGCACAGACCTAATGGGAAAAACCCCGCATCTCCTGACACAACAGATGAAATCATGCTTCTTTTGTGTGGGAATCAGCATTGGAAATCGTGATTGATGTGTTGCTCTGAGTGACTTTGGTGTGTTTTAAATGAGACGAACAATGAGAACAGCCTCCTAACCCGTTTGAATTTACAGTCATTTCAGCTGACAGATGACTGACAGAGCTTTCATTTGCCAACAAGTTAACATGAACTTTACACCTAACGGGACAAATACATCACTCACGACGAGGCTGTCATCTGTCTTTGTTTGTGGCGGCACAAAATATCACACACAGACTGAAATAGACGTCTAGTAACAGTCTGGTCTAAAAGACTGCTACTAGCTCTTAACCCATCAACCCATGTACAGTTTAACATATTTCATTGGACTTAGATTCAACCAGTGAAACCATGAAAAAGCATTTGAGGAGGGTTGAGTTAAAACTAGTCGGTCAGCTCTCACAGATGTAGTAAATATCATCCCGCTCCGCTGTGAAAAAAAAGCCCACATGGGCATGGTAATTCAAGATGAAGGCTGCTCCCTACAAGTATCACTTCCTCGAAACATGGCTAATGCCAGGTGTCACACAAGCAGATTCACACACACACACACACACACACACACTGCAGTGAACACTGAGCTACAAACATAAACATAACATTAAAAAATAGCATGCTTAAAGGTCACAAGAGTATGGCGCACAGATTAGGAGGAGTACGCAGAAAATGATACATGGAAAAACAAATGAGGATGAAATTAGGAAGCTGAAGCCAAAATGTAATTGCTTGAAAAACATCAGTCAATTATGTATTCAATCGCTGTTGGTGATGATTTTTGGCTAGATTTTATTACACATATCATTTTAGGAATCACTGATCCAATGTAATGATAATCATCATCTTGGGATGGTTTCCTAAAGCCAGTACATTACAAGCGATGATCCACTCCACCTTCATTAAATTCAGCATTATCATGACAGCCTCTGAATAATATTATTTTACTTCATGAAGACAAAAGTCCATCTTCCAAATCATCTGGGAATTTGACTTCTAAATATAACTGTTCAATAGTGATGCAGCTGAACTGTGGCTGATTAGATTTGATTAAAGAGGACCTTTTCACAAACAGATGTTTATGAGGTTCAGTAGTAAAAGCACAACTCATTTGAAAATTGGAAACCTGAAAAATGAAACTGACGATGGATCAAAGGGAGGAGCTGACAGTTGAGATATGCGGCAAGTTCAGCAGTGGTCAACTGCAAATACCCAGATACAACTGAAAATACCTATCCAGTCCAATAATAAATTTTAAAAAACCCACCACCTCAATAATTTTGTGGATTCTTCCTCCGGCAGACCTACAACCTCCTGTACGTTTGGTGAAAAAACTGGGTTTTATTTCATCCTGCTGACTGTACGCCACCTCTCAGAGAGCCCAGATCACTGCTGACAAAGGTGTAATAAAATGCAGTCTGCCCACCCATACACACACACCACACACATACAACAATGTTCATGGAAATCTGCCTGTTTTTTTCTGTTCTGTTGACAGACTGAAACAAACAAACAAACAAACAGGTGAAAGCTGGATCTCTGTTGTGAAGGGTAATGATGGGGAAACTACGGGTTTGTTCTCCTCAGAGGCTCCAGCTGCATCTCTGGCCTCACAAAGCCAGTCTAACGGCTGAATAAGGGCACGACACCATCTTTTATGCGTATGTAATTTATGGCTCTGAGTTGATTGTATTTCTGGCCCAAAAAAGTCATGAGCTTGCAAAATGACGATGGATGGAGTCGCTTGTCAAGAGCTCAGCCACCAGGGATACGAACGGAGAACCAATGTGAATCATGTCTGTGCTGATCCATTGGAAAACAAACACTTCTAAGCTGATCAGTTCTCTTTATTGATGCCGGACATTTGTGGAATGAGACAACATGGAATTCAATCCAGTCCTATATTTAACCTCTGCTTATCCGGGAGTTAATATTCGCTGAGCCAACCAGGCGGGATGAGCCGATCTGTTCTTTGATGACCATCCAATGCAGACAGATTTACCCCATTTGTGATATTAAGAATGGACACAGCAAACAGATTTAGTCAAATAAAGGACCAAACACTCGCAGTGCAGCAAAGACACGCAGAGAAATGATGTGATGACATGTGACTTCACCTTTGAAACACACACTGAATGCAGACTGATGACTCTGCCATCTGTTTGCATTGAGGTACAATGTTGTATTGTACCTCAATACAATACAGTATTTTTTTTCTAAATTATCATTACCAATAATGAGTCATTTATACGTATTATCCATTTTTAATTTTTTTCCCCAGAATGTATGATTCTATACTGATTTGCTGATTGTTGTATGGTGTCTTTATAACAGCTACAGAATGGGTGAGGAAGTGTCGTTCAAAAACTATGAAGGCGATGAATCGTACATATCATATAGTACAAACCGATGTGTAGTTTTAATGTTTTAGTTTCAAACTTTCAAACTATCAGACGTGAGCTTCTGGCTCATATTCAGTGGATGTGATCACTAATTCTTCGTCTTTTCAACAAAGTGAAAATCAGATGTCCGTAAAACAGTTACACTGAATGGTTTGGACAAATTACTGGTTCTGACTGGCCATGATTTGCATTCTATGACCATGTGCACCAGGTCTGAGTAAAACCTTTATGAAAAGTCATGTGCAAATTAAAAAGTCTGTTTCCACACAGGAGGTTGATTAGGGATCAATACAGGAATCAATAACGACGAAAGTTAAGAGGCAGAATCAATAAATGTCATTGCCATCAATAAAATCATTGCAGTCCTCATCCCTGTGTGCCACCAAGCTTAGTATTTTCAATTTACTCTCATTCCTGTGCAAATACAGCAACAGTATAAACATTATTGGCCGCTCTGCTCCAGAGACCCGGAGGCCCGGCTCTCGTCTTTCTAAAGGTCAGTGTTCTCTGTTAATCAGCAGCGCCGAGAGCTGGTCTCCATTAGCTCAGACACACTCCTGTCCCAAATAATAAGACACCCGCATGAAATACTGTGCTGCTAACATAGTAATCAGACCCTCAACGCTGTTTGATCCTCAACCATTTGTGACCTGTGTTCGGCTGAAAATAAGCATCAAAGGAGAAAAAAAATGGACAACTTGAGTTTGACGGGCAGATCTGCTGCAGATGACTTTTACATTCAACACAAAATTTAACAGGCTAGTATAAATTGTTGGTTGTGCTATTAACATTCCTCCATTTGACTAACTTGGAGGTCCACACGTTCTCTGCAGGTCCATCTGGATCATGGACTATGAACAGAACCAGTTTGGACCAATCACATCTGATTTAGGCGCGCCTCAGAGCCACGTACAGAGCATGTGGGCGGGGCTTAACAGGATGACCACAGTGGTTCTGTACACAGCAAAGATGGCTGCTTTGAATCGTCTTAGGCGCTATCAGTGAATGAGACTAATGTCTAGAAATGACCAATGAAGGATGGCCCTCCGTTGCTGTTTTGCCTCCTGGATATTGCAGAAGCTTAACATACCAGACAAGTATGTGGTTTGGTAGTGTTCTTGCCGGGGATTAAGGCAGAGTTACACTGGAAGTGTTTGTGGCTCCACTGGTGTTCGCAGCCTTTCAAGTCAGTCAGGGTGTTCACATCGGCTGCATTGCGGCGCGTTTCAGCAGCGTCTCTGGAGCGACCATGACAGACCCCCACGTAAGACAGGAATTTTTCTATTTAGCAGCTGAGACGTGTCAATTTCCACAGAGCAGATCACTTAGAGCAGAGGTTACACACAATACAACACAAAGAATCCAGTCGATTTCCAAACTACGAAAAACAGATTTTAAAAATTAAACACATTATTATGTGTGTAGCAGAGACGAAGGTATGTCAGAGGTCAGAAAGGACGAGGAAGGATTTATCGTAAAGGTCGTAATAAAGTCATAAATTAACATTTAGAAGTTGTTTATCATGGTTGAATCCAAAAGAAGATGTGTGGTGGTGAAAGCTGATGAAAAGTGAAGCATCAATGAAGGAATGAAGCCTCTTTCTTGTTTGTTGTTGTTTATTCACGCCGTCTCCTGACTCTCGCTCTACCTCGTTGTCTCACAGTACTCGTCAGGCGTTCTCACTCCGCATATGATACGCTCCCGTAGTGAATTGAGAATGCACTCGAAACGGAGTACAGACGTGGCACAGATGCTTCCAGTGTAAATCTGCCTTTATGGAGGACCAGGTAAAAGAGGAGATCCAAATAGGACTCTCCGCCACGCTATTTGGCGTCCACGAGGAGGACTCTTCTCCACAACAAACGCTGACTCGTTTCTCTGCTGATGGCAACTTGTTCATTGCTCTGATTTGTCGAAGCTCTATAAACTTCTGTGTCGTGATATTTTAATATGCACCCGCTGTTGCATTGCCCCTTGAGTTGAAGGTCTATTGCTCGTTGCCAGAACCTACATCTGTCTGGAGGCGGGTCTGGTTCTCCAGGCTAACATTTGACAGAATGTGAACACAGTTCCACAGATTGTTCTGTTCTGCATCTGAACCAGTTCACACACGAAAGCCTAAAAATAATGGCCTTTGATGTAACTATACCTGGGAGACGTATAAGCAGCTTTTCGTTACGACCAGTTAACATACTGCGACATAGTGACTGCTGACGGAATTTGAAACACAATGAACACAATGGTGTCCATTTTGTATTTAAAAAGGGACATTTGGCTCTAACGCTGCAACAGAATTGCATTGGCCTCGACGCAAACATTCAGCCCACAATGTTACCTCATTATCTAACACTGAGTGGGCTCAGAATTGGTTGGGAAGGACAAAGTGTATTAACGGGGCTCTCAGTACCAATATGGGTCATGCCTGTAGTGTGAAAATGGCATTAGTGAAATTGGACCCATGAGGTTTTCGAATGCTCTTTTCCATCTGTTTGCCTGTGTGAATGTGGACCATCATATCTGCACAATGCAGAACAACTTTCAGCAGAGGGGTCATGCCAGACATCAGTGACCTTTGCACGGGTCCAGGGGTGTGCACGTGTATTCCGTGTGTGTCCGTGTGCATGATGTGTGCATGCATTAGGGTTATTGTGTGAAGCCTTCAGTCGTTAATCCCCTAATCTGCTGAACCCTGGAAATCACTGCAATCATCTGTCAGCCAGGTCAGAGCAGGCCAGCGCACACGCACACACACACACACACACTCACACACACACACACACACACACACACACACACACACACACACAATGACAGTCATTTATTCAACAGGGGCAGCCTCATTTCAATCTAATGAAGATTGATGCTCCTCTTTCCAGCCCTCACAAGTGTTGCTGTTAAATGTATGTACAGAAACAAAGAAAGATGCAGGCCACATTGAGGAAGCAAGAGTGTTGGTGGGGGGCAAGAGGGAGCGTGATTAACTGAGAAATTCTCTCTCTACTCATATTCACGAAAGACCTGTGTGCTACTGAAGGCTCCCATGTGTTAAAAGTCAATCTACGGTCCGTCACCATGGTAACAGCAGACATTTAATCTTGTTCAACAGTTGTAAAGGCCTGCAAGGACATATACTCACAGAGCCTCTAATGCTAAAACTTGTCAAGTCTAAACCTTTCAGGTCGGTTGTGTGTGAATGTGTGTGTAAGTGAGTGTGTGGACCTATGCCAAATGGGACACCCTGAGGGCTTGTCTGGAGATTGTGGCTGACATGGCCTGCTGCTGTGCAGTGTGAGCTCCTATTAGCACTTAAGACTCAGGCTAACTACATATATGCACACACACGCGCACACACACACACAGACACAACAGACTGGCCATACTGATTATACCTGGCAGGTTAAAGACAGAAGGTGAAAGGCGGCTGTGTGTGTGAACATGCTCCGGTAACACACACATATAGTCAGTGATGACTGTCGATCTGAGACACCTTCCTTTCCTTTTGATTATGAGCCCTTGTAAAAAGCTGCGAGGATGCAAAGAGAGGGAGGGATCAAAGCTTGCAGCAGATCACACAGGCAGACTTGAAGAGAGCTAAAGGTGGCGGAGGAGTTAGACGGGCTACAGAGGGAAAAGTGTGCCGATTAGACTGAAGTGTGAATCTCAACAGGGTGCCTCATCCCCCAGTCTGTATGTTTTCATTAGGGAAATCGCTGGCTGTGGGATCCACAGCTGGTGTGTGTGTGTGTGTGTGTGTGTGTGTGTGTGTGTTTGTGTGTCTGAGTGTGTCTACACTCCATTTGATGCACATCTGACTCCCAAAAGTTTTCAGACACACAACCTTCACCTTCACACGCATTAAGTCTTTAACTAAACACTTGCTCGTGCTGAATGGAGTGAATGGAGTCCTGCAGTGCTCCGGTTCCCCGTCGCAGATCGAGGGGATCCAGCTGGGTTGTGGCTTTCAGCCTCCCTGAAGTACTAAATCATACACGGTGAGGGCAGAAAGCAACATTCAAGTTCAGCCAACAAAAGGTTGCCTGGACCGTATGCACGAATATGAAAGTACTTATAAAATATGAAGAGCAAATGGCGCTTTTTGAGCAGATTAACTGTGGGAATGTGAAGAGGCAGAACGCAGAGAACGTTGAGGAGAGGAGATGAGCAGTAATGGCAAGTCAAGCAGCAAATTAAAGCTCAGCAGTAATCACATCCAATGCGTGGTGACATGAAATTATCGGAGGGACAAACTGCATGAACTGATGAAGAGGAGGGGGGGGCTGCTCTCGTCACTACCGCTCTCACATTCAACCTTGACCTCTGCAAGAAACGAGAGATGCATGTGCTGGCATGCGGTGAACTATTACCGTACCTAGCTCTATCTCTCTCTCTCTCTCACACACACACACACACACACACACACACACACACACGGTACTACAAGCACGAATGAAGCTGGCCGGTGAAGAAGAGCCAGCGTCCGCTCTCAATGTCACTGCCACCTGCCCCTCGGACCGCTCACACACCGGCTCCGGTGCGTAAACATCAGCAGGCATCGCTGTGTGCAGATATGTGAAAGCACCACGTACCTGGTGTGAGCTACGTGCGACCCTCACTGAATCATCCTCCAACTTTCCCTCCGCGCCAAACAAACCGGCCCACTTAACGCTTGTTTATTGCACACTTTAGTCTGACGAGGCGCCGCTGCGCACACCGAGTACCACCGGGGTGAAGCTGAAGCTGATGGTGGAGGGAGAGAGAGAGAGACAGAGAGAGAGAGACAGAGACACAGAGAGAAAGAGAGAGAGAGAGGCAGCCTCCGGTGCGTCTCACCAAGTCGGTCGATTCTTCAAACGGGGGAATCCATTCCGATGGTCGGCTGTCAGCTGGGGGAAAGATGGAACCGAGGCAGGCGGACGGAGCTGTGCGCAAACGGCTCGTCGTCCCCTCCACGTAGATCCCGGAGCGGCACCGGGAGAAGCGACCGTCAGCACACTGTCAACGGGAATGACCGGGAGCGCGCGTGCACGGCCGTACAGCCACTGGCCACTGTCAGCGCGTGTGGGGATTAATCCGTCGTCGAATCCACACAAACAGAAGAAGCCACGACCGGGTCAAAGTGATTCAAGTCGGGCATAAATAACCGTGATCCTTCTTTAAAAACGCAGTTTGACATTTATACATTCTAGGAGTAACGTGTCTGTTTGACAGACATCAGCTGCAGCATCCTCCCTGCACCGCGGCAGCTCTCTTTGAACAGTGCAGCTACTGCAGGTTACTGTTCACATTAGTCCACTGCCTAATGTGCTCTCACTGTATTAGCAGCAATGGAAAAGTGCAATAACAGAAGCATGCAATTATGCACTATAACTAGGGAAAGTGTTGTTAACAGAACCCCAACCAAGCTGTAAATACATATTTCCCAGCGGACCTATGATAATAACGTCTGCTTATTTGAAAACATCTTGTAAAGAGAACCGTGTGGCTCTTTTGATAAAGATTTCATTTCAGAGGCATTTTAATGTCTATCAGGGGAGAGACATGGGGCCTGCACCTCCAATTACGCCTTTTTTTTTAAAAATAACAGTTCATTTACTTCTGGATCCTAACAACAGCTAACTGTGTCCACCGTTCATTTACTAAGACAAATAACATGTCAGCGTTTAGGCTGCAAAACCAGCACCTCAACTAGACTTGTGAAGAAATGAACAATGCAGATGAGATGGTACTCTGAGACATTTTAAAGCTCCCAGGTGACACTTGGAAGAAGCATCTTAGACCCACAGCACCCACTCCTGACCAGCTGCAGCTTCAGCTGCTTTTAATAATACCATATAGAATCACCAGGAGTATACCAAAGGTTTCAATCTTAAATCTTTTTTCCCTCTCATCCAGGCATGCAGGTCTGTCAGTGCTCTTTATCCATATTTCTTTTGGGTTTGAACAAAGACATCTTGAATGCAAAGAGCCCCACAATTTTATTTGTACAGCCCAGCATCACAATTACAATAGTCTCAACGGACTTTACAGTCCATAAAATATACTACACCCTCTGACCTTTGACCCTCAGTCAGGGTGAGGAAAAACCGCCCAAAAACCCTTTAACAGAGGAAAAAAGGCAGAAACCTCAGGGAGAAACACAGAAAGTGGGATTCCTCTCCCTGGGATGGACAGACCAGCAATAGGATGTACAGACAATGAAGGTAAAATGAAGGTGAAAGAAGAGATTTAGTCTCTGAAAGCTGCTGAAGAGTCCAACAGTGATTGTTCTCCATGTGTGTCCAATCATTTATGGTGGCTGGATAAACCCAGGAGAAGGGGAGTCTGTCCCATGGACCAGGGAGATGAGGAGGCTGTCCCATGGATCCCGGCAAGGGGGGTAGAGTTGGTCCCAGATTCGTCAGGCCCAGAAGGAACAGCAACCCCAGATTGGATGGAACCAAAACCTCCTGGAGAGTATGCGAGGGAAGTGGAGTAAGGATGAGCTGTCTGTACCTGGACTGAACATCTCCCCTGCCGGTTCAGGCTGAGTACTCAAGCACACCCACTCAGTCCTAACTGTACATATACATTTATATGTTTGTTCTTAAATAAAGAGAGGGTGCCAGCACTTCCACAGGATGGCAGACTGGTAGCTGAACGCTCTGCCATCCATTGTGGTTTTAGAGATTCTAGGAACCATAAGCAGGTGAGGTAGGTTCTGCCAACGTCATGGTCGGCCGACACTTTGAAGTTGCCTCAGCAGGACCCGTCGCAGTTGCCCACCCATGTGCCAGACATGTTCGTTTGAGACACTTGATGCATACATATGCATCGTCATCATCATCATCTGCGTTTTTCATATTTTGCGTATTTCCTAACATGGTCATGTATTTGGAGATGGTGGTAGGTGTTGGGTGATATACAGAATTTTTTATTTGCTGTTGTTAGATGTATGTTATATTTGTACTGTACTAAAATTGTGTGGAGGTTTCTCATGTGTTTTGTGTGGGTCCAGGACAGCACGTATTGTATGGATAATATATCAGATATCAGACAAAAAATGAAGAGACACTACTTCCACTTTCACACACGTAACTGTAAAAACTGCAATTAACGTGACAAAACACATAAAGACACGGCTGTCCACCAGCTCTCCTCCTCGTTTCACAGGGAGTAGTGGGATTTGAAAGTAATGATGTCAGCAGTATTAAATCTGCCATTTCCGTCCATCTGCACTTAAATCCTTACATATGGACTCACCTAGAGATTAGCTCTAATAGGTCTTTGAACAAGCTAACACTTAGCCTGTGAGCATGAATGTGGACACCAGCCAGTGAACAAGTCCAGATTAAATCACCCAGAAGCTGGCTGACTAACATTTTGTCCATCGGTTTAACTGCAGACACATCCGCCGCCAGCTTTTGCCTACAGGCTGCCCGAGGGACTCCTTCAACCATAATGCAGAATCAGCCATGGCAATCCTCCACATTCTGTTCTAACCCATGGATATAATTCACCCTTTCTCCTGTGCGCTAATCCCGCTTTTAATCTGACTGGTTCTATCCATTTGACCAGTCTAATTTTATTTTTCAATAATTTGTTTAATTCCTTACTCTGTCCTTTCGCTGTAATTCACGCTGCCATGGGAAACCGCTATCTTATAAAGGGTCAGCATAAAATCTGATCCTTGACAGAATGTGTTGCGTGAGACCTGTTCAAAGGAGAAAAAAAATAATCCCGAGGCAAGTTGTCAAGCACGATATGTGTAGATGAGTTAGCTGACCTTTCTCTATTACGAGCCAACATTAGCACAAGCCATTATAACCTATCAAAGCTTCATGCTTACAGCCAAAGCTCAGGGGTCCTTCCACCTCATAGCACTGAAGTTATGAACCGCATTGCTGCCGCTATCTCCACCATTACAGACTGCTCGGTGTCAGAGTTCCATTTAACCTTGTGCAAACGTGTTCTACCTCATACATCTATCACCGCCAATCATATCCACATCCTCAAGGGTTAAAGCTCCCTGACGGGCAGCGTGTATCATTAGGTGTATATGTGTCAGGGTAACACACAGAGAGGAAGATGCATTGCAGTGTTAATAATATAATCATTTTTATTAATTCTTGAAATGCAAATTAGTAAATTAAAGGACCTGAATTTATAGAATTAGCACTGATTAGCTGGCGTAGCACTATGGCCGGCCTCCGGATACACCATCATTAAGCTACATTAGTGGTCCTTTTTTTTCCCCATTTATAAACATCATAAATAACACATAATTCTGCTATTCAGAACCCTATGTCGAGAGTAAATACAATAATTGAGAGCTTCAGTGAGTTAAGAAACAAAAGGAGAAAAACAGTCATGATATTCAGAGTACTGAATATCATATCATACATCATAAGCTATTTAAAACCCACCATGGACGGTTCTGTAAGTTCTTTGAGATCATACAATAAAATCAACATTAGATTAAATCATATTAAATTTAATTTAGATTTTCATGTCTAAGAAGTTAAAAAAATGAAGAAACATGCACAATAAACAATTCATGCATGAAAGGCCATGTTAAGAGGGTTTAGTGAATTAAATGTTGACTTATGTTAGCTCCTGTCCTCATTTTTGTTAATCTCTCTGCGTTCTGTAAGCGCACCCACTATATTTGAAGGCTGAGTGGCGTGAGGCAGTAGCCATACGTCAGCTGGCTTCATTTGGTGCACCAGTGTCCCGAAATTACATCAGGCAGCAGGGGGCAAATGAGCAGACAGTACATCTGAGCAGCAGACGATGTGTGTAGTGTGTTTTTGGAGAAAGCATTAGATCCGGCAGTGTGCATCAAGACGCTTAAAGAAGGCAGCTTACAGAGCAGAAGGGGGTTTGTGATGAGACAGGATGGGGGTAACAAATGAGGGGGGGTGTTGCTGGAGGGGCTTCAAAGGAATGGGCCACAGCTGGTTTTAATTGAGTCTCCTCCCCTACCACACCGTGTGTGCATGTGTATCTGTGTGTGTGTGTCAAAGCACACGCTTACTTTACTCAGCATCCTGATGCTTCAGAGGAATGAAACACTTTGAGATGGCAGCAGCTTTTATATGTAACTCTCTGCACAGACTCTGTTTTAATTATGTCACTGATAAAGCGCCACACTGACCCTGGCCTCTGACAGCTGCTGACTCCCATGAATTTCCGCAGGACGTAGCCTGTCACTGGTCTTCCTTCAGCTTGAGATTTCACAGAAGGCAGTTTTTTTTAAGTACTGGCTGGTACTCAGTACTCAGCGTGGTTTAACATGATACACGACTGCTTATGATATGATAATTTGTTACCAAGGTAAACTAGCTTGTTCCTCATATTCTACACTTCAAACTAAGAGATGGCAACAAATCCACAGGACAGTTTTTGGAATATTGGATATGTGAAAATGTTCAATATTGTGCATCAAAATTGGGAAAAAAGTATGATTCCAGTTTCACATTCATGACAAACAATCAGAACATTTTGTCAGTGAGACATTTATAAGACCACTACGGAAGGTGATTGACAAATATAAGTAGGAGTTTTAAGCCTGATTTATTCTTCTGCCTCAAATTGACAGTTATCTATAGCATATGGTCCACGTCGATCCGTTGCTTACAGCATAGGCTGAACA
>NW_027614854.1:0-20404 GCF_965212315.1 Lampetra planeri | reverse complement strand
ATCGCCATCTACGTGGTGCACCAGGTGAGCGTCGCGTGCACAGCATCAACATCATCACCATCACCATCATCAACATCATCACCGTCAACACCATCGCCATCTACGTAGTGCACCAGGTGAGCGTCGCGTGCACAGCATCGTCATCATCGCCGTCACCAACACCATCATCATCATCACCGTCATCATCATCATCACCATCATCACCATCATCACCATCATCACCATCATCATCATCACAGTCAACACCATCGCCATCTACGTGGTGCACCAGGTGAGCGTCGCGTGCACAGCATCAACATCATCGCCGTCACCAACACCATCATCACCAACACCATCATCACCATCATCATCATCATCACCGTCAACACCATCGCCATCTACGTGGTGCACCAGGTGAGCGTCGCGTGCACAGCATCAACATCATCGCCGTCGACACCATCATCAACATCAACATCATCAACGTCGTCACCATCAACACCATCACCATCTACGTGGTGCACCAGGTGAGCGTCGCGTGCACAGCATCAACATTATCACCGTCAACGTCGTCAACATCATCAACGTCGTCATCATCACCATCACCATCAACACCATCACCATCAACACCATCAACACCATCACCGTCGTCAACATCAATACCGTCGACATCATGGTCATTGACGTTCATTCTCTCACCCCCAGCTAGTTCTGAGAGCACCGTAACATCAACACCATCACCATCATCACCACCACCACCATCATCACCATCAACACCATCAACACCATCACCGTCGTCAACATCAATACCGTCAACATCATGGTCGTCGACGTTCATTCTCTCACCCCCAGCTCGCTCCTGGAGCACCGTAACATCAACATCATCACCATCATCACCATCATCAACACCATCACCATCATCAACATCACCACCAACACCATCATCACCATCAACACCACCATCACCACCATCACCTTCATCACCACCAACACCAACACCATCACCATCAACACCATCATCACCATCAACGTCCCCAACATCAACTCATCACCATCATCACCACCAACACCATCATCAACACCATCACCATCATCATCAACATCATCACCATCAACACCATCACCATCAACACCACCATCACCACCATCATCAACACCATCAACACCACCATCACCGTCGTCAACATCATGGTCGTCAACGTTCATTCTCTCCCCCCCCCCCCGCCCCCTCTCCCCTCTCCCCCATAGGCCGGCAACGAGACGTTCAACCGCGCCAAGCTCATGAACGTGGGCTTCCGCGAGGCGATGGCGGACGACGAGTGGAGCTGCGTCTTCTACCACGACGTGGACCTGGTGCCCGAGAACGACCACAATAGCTACACGTGCGACACCAACCCCAAACACGTGTCCGCCGCCATGGACAAGTTCAAGTACAGGTACGGGCGGGGTGGAGGGGGGGGCGGGGGGGGGGTGTGGGGGGGGTGTGGAGGGGGTGTGGAGGGGTGTGGAGGGGGGGATTGGGGGGGGGGGTGTGGGGGGGGATTGGGGGGGGGTGTGGGGGGGGTGTGGAGGGGGGGGTGTGGTGGGTGGGGTGTGGAGGGGTGTGGAGGGGTGTGGAGGGGGGGATTGGGGGGGGGGTGTGGGGGGGGATTGGGGGGGGGTGTGGGGGGGGTGTGGAGGGGGGGGTGTGGGTGGGGTGTGGAGGGGTGTGGAGGGGTGTGGGGGGGAGGGTGGGGGTGGGTGGGGGGAGGAGGTCGGGGCGGGGTGGGGTTGGGTGGGGGGGGGTCGGGGCGTTGGCTGGAGGTGTCTGCAGGGTGAAGGTTTGTCCAGGAGAGGGCAGCAGAACAACAGTTGTTCTGAAGGTGCGCACCGCAGAGGTCGCAACCAGGGTACCCGATACCCGTACCCTACCCGATACCCGTACCCGTACCCGGCCGGGTACGGGTACGGGTACCCGTTTGCGACCCTGGTGCGGCCGGGTACGGGTACGGGTAGGCCGTGAGTCACCGGTGAGTCGCCGTTTGTCACTCAATTTCCCAACGTCTTGTCTCTTCTCACGATTCAAGTTCCTAGAATCAACCCACCCGCGCCTGCAACATGGCTTCATCCCAGAGGTCGCAATCGGGTACCCGATACCCGTACCTGGCCGGGTACGGGTAGGGTACGGGTACGGCCGGGTACGGCCGGGTACGGGTAGGGTATGGCCGGGTACGGGTAGGGTACGGCCGGGTACGGGTACCCGTATGCGACCCTGGTGCGGCCGGGTACGGGGAAATTTACGCGCGATGTCGATGCTTAAATGTGGAGGGAAAAAACGGAGGACCCGGAGAAAAATCCATGCGGCCACGGGAGACACGCAAATTCCAAAAAGGGTGTCGAGCCCACGACCTCCTGTGTACCAGGCGAGGTAGTCAACATCTCCTAGCCACCGTGATGATGACAGAGAGAGAGAGACACGCAAACTCCAAATATACAGCAGCAGGCGTCGTCAGGGTCGGGATCAAACCCACGACCTCCTGCACACCAGGCGAGGTAGTTAACATCTCCTAGCCACCGTGATGATGATGATGAGAGAGAGAGACACACAAACTCCAAATATACAGCAGGCGTCGTCAAGGTCGGAATCGAATCCACGACCTCCTGTACACCAGGCGAGGTAGTTAACATCTCTTAGCCACCGTGATGATGATGAGAGAGAGAGAGACACGCAAACTCCAAATATACAGCAGGCGTCGTCAGGGTCGGGATCGAATCCATGACCTCCTGTAGACCAGGCGAGGTAGTCAACATCTCCTAGCCACCGTGATGATGATGAGAGAGAGAGAGACACGCAAACTCCAAATATACAGCAGCAGGCGTCAGGGTCGGGATGGAACCCACGACCTCCTGTACACCAGGCGAGGTAGTCAACATCTCCTAGCCACCGTGATGATGATGATGAGAGAGAGAGACACGCAAACTCCAAAATACAGCAGGCGTCAGGGTCGGGATGGAACCCACGACCTCCTGTACACCGGGCGAGGTAGTCAACATCTCCTAGCCACCGCTGTCCAGAGGCGCAGCTGCTTGAGGCAGTACAGCAAGCGGGTTCCTGTAGGTTTCACGGCGGCCTCTGGGGGTGCATCAGACGGTGACCTGGCGCGTCCACCATAATTAACGCAGTTTGTTTTCGCGTGTTGCGATGTTAATGAGCAAATAAACCAAGCACATTAACGTTGTTGTTGTTGTTGTTGTTATTGACGTGAAACTTGTTGACTTGTTGTTTGTCTTTCTGTGCACTACTGGCAACGCAGCAGCATCAAAATCACACGTTTTCTATGCATGTATGTAGCATCCCGTGTGTTTCCAGTGTGTGTGTGTGTGCCCCATGTGTTACGCGTGTATCTTGTACGTTGAACTTCGGACCGTACGTAGCCGACCTTGGGGGGGGTGGGAGCGGTGGTGCAGCGATACCCGCTCACGGCCACCACCAACACTCCGTGGCAGCGGTTATCTGAACCGGTCCCGGGGCCCCTCCCCTAGGTCGACTCAACCTCAAATGAGTACCCGGTGCGGTGTGTAGTAAACGTCACCACCGGGGAGGGGCGTGGTGCTGGCCACCCACCCCCTCGTGCGCCGTGCCGGCCTTCGTGGGTGTGCTTCAGGCTAACGGCGCTTGCCTCTGTCACGGCTGTGCGGGGGGGGGATCTTTGTGGTGTCTGTAGTGCGGTGTCCCGCTGTGTTTCCTGCAGACTGCCGTATCTGCGGTATTTTGGCGGCGTGTCAGCGCTCAGCCCTGAGCACTACCTCAAGATGAACGGCTTCCCCAACACCTACTGGGGCTGGGGAGGGGAGGATGACGACATCGCACACCGGTGAGACCACGCCCGCCCGCTCACCCACCCGCTCGCCCGCTCACCCGCCCGCTCACCCCGTCCGCTCACCCGTCCGCTTACCGGCTCGCTCACCCGCCTGCTTGCCCGCTCGCTCAACTCCCGCTAACTCGCCCGCTCACCCGCCCGCTTGCTCGCTCGTCCGCTAACCCGACCACTCACCCGCCCCCGCTCGCCCGCCCGCTTGCCCGCTCGCCCCGCTCACCCCGCCCGCTCGCCCCGCTCACCCGCCTGCTTGCCCGCTCGCCTGCTATTCCGTCTGCTCGCCCGCCTGCTTGCCCGCTCGCCCCGCTCACCCGCCCGCTCGCCCGCCCGCCCGCTCACCCGCCTGCTTGCCCGCTCGCCTGCTAATCCGTCTGCTCGCCCGCCTGCTTGCCCGCTCGCCCGCTCACCCGCCCGCTCGCCCGCCCGCTCACCCGCCTGCTTGCCCGCTCGCCTGCTAATCCGTCTGCTCGCCCGCCTGCTTGCCCTGCTCGCTCGCCCAGTCATCCGCTTGGGGTGGGGAGGACGATGATATCGCCCACTCGCTCTCTCCCGCCCACTCTCACTCGCTCACCCGCCCACCTCGCTCACCCGCCCAACTCGCTCACCCCCGCCCACTCTCACTCGCTCACCGCCCCCACTCACTCGCTCACCCGCCCACTCTCTCTTGCTCTCCCTCTCACTCTCACTCGCTCACCCGCCCACTCTCACTCGCCTCTCCCCTCTCACTTGCTCTCCCACCCGACCCACCCACTCACTCGCTCTCCCATTCACTCACTCGCTTGCCCGTTCACTCGCTCTCCCACCTACCCACTCACTCGCTTGCCCGCTCACTCGCTCTCCCCACCTACCCACTCACTCGCTTGCCCGCTCACTCGCTCTCCCGCCCCCACCCACTCACTCGCTTGCCCGCTCACTCGCTCTCCCGCCCACCCACTCACTCGCTTGCCCCCGCTCACTCACTCTCCCACCAACCCACTCACTCGATTGCCCGCTCACTCACTCTCCCACCTACCCACTCACTCGATTGCCCCGCTCACTCACTCTCCCACCTACCCACTCACTCGCTTGCCCGCTCACTCACTCTCCCCACCGACCCGCCCACTCACTTGCTCTCCCTCTCACTCTGCCTCTCACTTGCTCTCCCACCCACCCACTTGCTCTCCCCGCCCACCCTCACTCGCTCTGCCTCTCACTCGCTCTCCCACCTACCCACTCACTCGCTTGCCCCGCTCACCTCGCTCTCCCGCCCACCCACTCACTCGCTTGCCCGCTCCACTCGCTCTCCCCACCCACCCACTCACTCGCTCGCCCGCTCACTCGCTCTCCCGCCCACCCACTCATTCGCCCGCCCGCCCGCCCTCCCCGTTGCATGTCTGCGTGCGGGTGGGTCGCCGGCCACGCTGAGCGGGAAGCGTTTTCCCTCCCCGGTCCCCGTCGCCCGCCCCCCGCAGGGTGACCCTGGCCAAGATGAAGATCGTGAGGCCTCCAATGAGCGTCGCCCGCTACAAGATGGTGAAGCACCGTGCAGACCAGGGCAACGAGGAGAACCCGCACAGGTGCCACACAACCACAACAACCACAACCACCACAGCTACCACAACAATAACCACAATAACTACCACAACATCAACCACAACCACCACAACAACCACCACAACAACCACCACAACAACAACCACAACAACAACCACAACAATCACCACAACAACAACCACAACAACAACCACTACAACTACCACAACAACAACAACCACAACAACAACCACTACAACTACCACAACAACAACAACCACTACAACTACCACAACAACAACAACCACAACAACAACCACAACCACCACAACAATCACCACAACAACAACCACTACAACAACCACTACAACTACCACAACAACAACAACCACAACAACAACCACCACTACAACAACCACCACCACAACAACCACAACAGTGCCCACAACAACTACCACAACAACCACCATAACCACAACAACAACCACCACAACAATAACCACAACAACCACAACAACCACCACAACAATCACCACAACAATCACCACAACAACCACAACCACCACAACAATCACCACAACAACCACCACAACAACCACCACCACAACAACCACAACAACTACCACAACAACCACCACAACAACAACCACAACCACCACAACAACCACCACAACAATCACAACAACCACAACGGTGCCCGCAACAACTATGGTGACAGCCACAACCACTGCTCCAATACCACCCATCCACCCACCTACTCACAACCACCACAACAACCACCACAACAACCACCACAACAACCACCACAACAACCACCACAACAACCACCACAACAACCACCACAACAACCACCACAACAACCACCACAACAACCATCACAACAACCACAACCACCACAACAACCACCACAACAACCACCACAACAACCACCACAACAACCACCACAACAACCACCACAACAACCACCACAACAAACCAGAACCACAGCGACGAACCCAGCCAACCCCTCCGCTCGACTCACGACCCCGCGACCTGTGACCTCTCCACCCCCCCCCCTCTCTCCGTTGAACCCCGTGACCCCGCCCCTCCCCACAGGTTCACGTTGCTAGCGCACACGCGTCGCATGTGGAACATGGACGGCATGAACACGCTGTCGTACCGCCTGCTGTCGCGCGCCGCGCTCGCCGCTCTACACCAACATCACTGTCGACATCGGCAAGGAGAAGCAGTAACCGTAGCGACAGCAACCGCAGCGGTGACCGCCGGCCCGGGGGAGAGACTTTGGGCGCGGACGATCCGGCAGGGTTTTAACCGTACCGAACCGGCAAACCCTGCCGCTAAACCGCTGAGCTTCGAACCGTGTGCGGCTGTGAGATGCGTCTTGCTGAAGCGCTAACCCCCC
This sequence comes from Lampetra planeri, assembly GCF_965212315.1. Classification (NCBI taxonomy): domain Eukaryota; kingdom Metazoa; phylum Chordata; class Hyperoartia; order Petromyzontiformes; family Petromyzontidae; genus Lampetra; species Lampetra planeri. The sequence goes on along the minus strand of NW_027614854.1, from coordinate 13,657 downwards.
CACCAAGCGTGAGCTTGAGCCGTGCGTGCCGAGTTCGCTCCGTCAAACGCCGCCGCTCAACACGATCACTAAACCTCATAGCTAAACCCTCGCTGCTCAACCTCATAGTTAAACCCTGCCGCTTAACCCAATCACTAAACCTCATAGCTAAACCCTCGCCACTAAACCTCATAGCTAAACCCTCACCGCTCAACCTCATAGCTAATCCCTCGCCACTAAACCCTCGCCACTAAACCCTCGCCGCTAAACCTCATAGCTAAACCCTCTCCGCTCAACCCTGCCGCTAAACCCTACCGCTAAACCCAGCCGCTAAACCTCATAGCTAAACCTCATAGCTCAACCCTGCCGCTAAACCCTACCGCTAAACCCAGCCGCTAAACCTCATAGCTAAACCCTCGCCACTAAACCCTACCGCTAAACCCAATCACTAAACCTCATAGCTAAACCCTCGCCACTAAACCCTACCGCTAAACCCAATCACTTAACCTCATAGCTAAACCCTGCCGCTAAACTCTACCGCTAAACTCAATCACTAAACACAACCGCTAGAACTGACTGCTAAACCTTCGCCGCTAAATTCTACCGCTAAATCCTATCACTAAACCTCGTAGCTAGACCCTACCGCTAAATCCTATCACTAAACCTCGTAGCTAAATCCTACCGCTAAATCCTATCACTAAACCTCGTAGCTAAACCCTACCGCTAAATCCTATCACTAAACCTCGTAGCTAAATCCTACCTCTAAATCCTATCACTAAACCTCGTAGCTAGACCCTACCGCTAAATCCTATCACTAAACCTCGTAGCTAAATCCTACCGCTAAATCCTATCACTAAACCTCGTAGCTAAATCCTACCGCTAAATCCTATCACTAAACCTCGTAGCTAAATCCTACCGCTAAATCCTATCACTAAACCTCGTAGCTAAATCCTACCGCTAAATCCTATCACTAAACCTTGTAGCTAAATCCTACCGCTAAATCCTATCACTAAACCTCGTAGCTAAATCCTACCGCTAAATCCTATCACTAAACCTCGTAGCTAGACTCTACCGCTAAATCCCATCACTAAACCTCGTAGCTAAACCCTACCGCTAAATCCTATCACTAAACCTCGTAGCTAAATCCTACCGCTAAATCCTATCACTAAACCTCGTAGCTAAATCCTACCGCTAAATCCTATCACTAAACCTCGTAGCTAAATCCTACCGCTAAATCCTATCACTAAACCTCGTAGCTAGACCCTACCGCTAAATCCTATCACTAAACCTCGTAGCTAAATCCTACCGCTAAATCCCATCACTAAACCTCGTAGCTAAACCCTACCGCTAAATCCTATCACTAAACCTCGTAGCTAAACCCTACCGCTAAATCCTATCACTAAACCTCGTAGCTAAATCTTACCGCTAAATCCTATCACTAAACCTCGTAGCTAAATCCTACCGCTAAATCCTATCACTAAATCTCGTAGCTAGACCCTACCGCTAAACCAAACCAAGCACTAAATCCTACAGCTAAACCGCAACGCTATACCGTGTTGCTAAACCCCACCGTGAAACTCTGCCCATGAACCCGAACCCCTAACCGCACACTGCGGAAGCCTGGATTGCTAGACGATAACACTAAAATCACGCCCACAAAACCTAGAGCTGTAGACACAGACATAGAGAGAGACACGCAGAGAGAGAGAGACAGAGAGAGAGAGAGACAGAGACATAGAGAGAGACACGCAGAGAGAGAGAGACAGAGAGAGAGAGAGACAGACACAGAGAGACACGCAGAGAGAGAGACACAGAGACAGACACAGAGAGAGACTGAGACAGACAGACAGAGACACGCACCGCAAACTCGATGCACTAAGAGGAGGGGGTGAGTGGGATGTAGGGGGGGGGGTGAGCGGGGGTGGGGGGGTGAGCGGGGGTAGGGGGGTGGGGGGTAGGGGGGGGCGGGTGGTGGGGGGGGGGCGGGTGGTGGGGGGGGGGGCGGGTGGTGGGGGGGGGGTAAGTTTTTTGTAAACACACGATCACCGCTCTCCCGATCGGCGCACAAATATTTATTTATTTATTAGCGATTTCAAACTAAGCTTCAAGGCACTTTGTTCACAGTGAGATGCTTGCTCAGCGATGCAAGCTTCGAGAGAGAAGGGTACTAATGTGTCTGTGTGTGTGTAATGGGTTCCGGTAACTTCTTTATTACAATACAACACTCCCAACAATCCTGATACTCTGTTACAGCCTAGGCACACAGCCTAGGTACACAGCCTAGGTACACAGCCTAGGTACACAGCCTAGGTACACAGCCTAGCGACACAGCCTAGGTACACAGCCTAGGTACACAGCCTAGCGACACAGCCTAGCGACACAGCCTAGGTACACAGCCTAGGTACACAGCCTAGCGACACAGCCTAGCGACACAGCCTAGCGACAGAGCCTAGCGACACAGCCTAGCGACACAGCCTAGGTACACAGCCTAGGTACACAGCCTAGGTACACAGCCTAGGTACACAGCCTAGGTACACAGCCTAGGTACACAGCCTAGGCACACAGCCTAGATACACAGCCTAGGTACACAGCCTAGGTACACAGCCTAGGTACACAGCCTAGGTACACAGCCTAGGTACACAGCCTAGGTACACTACTCTGGCTACGCTCTGGGGTCCTCAGGCTACAACTACCCTAGGGGAGGCTACCCAACCCAACCCAGCCAAGGTGCGGGTCTGGACTCTGGCTTCCTCGGAACTCGCCCTCACAAGGACGTAGAGCCGGGAGTCCCAGAGTCCCACCACTGGCCCTCACAGCGTCCCGGCCCTTACAAGGACAAGCGGGGTGAGGGGGTCCAGGGTCCTAAGCTGGCTGGTCTTGGGTCTTGAGCTGCAACTGGCCCCCGATTGGCCAGGGAGCTGCCCTTTTATGCCTCGTCCCCAACGAGAGGTGGGGTTGTGTGTGCCCCCAGATCTCCCACAGAGGACACACAGCCCCCCCCCATTGGTGGCGCCAAGGGGCTTAACTGTCTGGGGTCCCAGAGCCCCCAACAGCCCCTCCCCTCTTATGGCACTACATGTGTGTGTGTGTGTGTGCCCTGTCTACTGCATCTCGGTCAGTCGACCCGTGGCACCTGCTGGGTCTGCCCCGTGACCTCCTCCTGCCAGCGGGCGTTCGACACTTCACGTGGTAGCCTCAAGGTGCACTTGGCCTGGCACAAGCGTCGTGGTGACGTCACCGCCACTTAGTGGCGAATGGCGGTTGTTGTTGTTGTCTACTGCAGCGGTACACACACTTTTTGGCACCACGGGACCAGTTTCATGGAGAGGGGTGGGGTCATCATTGGGTCTTTTTCCCCCTCTTCAAAGAAGCTCTCCGGCAAATTTTTTTTTTACTCATTTCGGGTCAGCAGCTTTGTGGGCTTAACACAACGGGGGTTGGGAGGGGGACCCCTGCTGTGTAGAGAGGGGAGCGGTGGTGCAGCGGTTTGCTCGCTGGGCTACGAGCCCGTCTGTCCCGCGCTCGATTCGCCGCTCACGATAAAAAATGTGTTTTTTTTGTTCCTGGGTACGAAGCGTTCGTTCCTAATTGTTTATGCCTCAAACGTACAGAAGGTGGCGATTGTTTCCCACAAACGTTGCTTTTGTTACCAGGACACGAGCAAATTTAGTTTTAACACTGCCTAACAAACGTGTGTTTTTGTTCCTGGGTACGAAGTGTTCGTTTCTAATTGTTTATGCCTCAAACGTACAGAAAATGGCGATTGTTTCCCACAAACTTTGCTTGTGTAACCAGCAGAGGTGTGGACTCGAGTCATGTGACTTGGACTCGAGTCAGACTCGAGTCATGAATTTGATGACTTGCGACTCGACTTGGACTTGCATAACAATGACTTTGTCCCACCTATGAGATGTGGACTCGAGTCATGTGACTTGGACTCGAGTCAGACTCGAGTCATGAATTTGATGACTTGCGACTCGACTTGGACTTGCATAACAATGACTTTGTCCCACCTATGAGATGTGGACTCGAGTCATGTGACTTGGACTCGAGTCAGACTCGAGTCATGAATTTGATGACTTGCGACTCGACTTGGACTTGCATAACAATGACTTTGTCCCACCTATGAGATGTGGACTCGAGTCATGTGACTTGGACTCGAGTCAGACTCGAGTCATGAATTTGATGACTTGCGACTCGACTTGGACTTGCATAACAATGACTTTGTCCCACCTATGAGATGTGGACTCGAGTCATGTGACTTGGACTCGAGTCAGACTCGAGTCATGAATTTGATGACTTGCGACTCGACTTGGACTTGCATAACAATGACTTTGTCCCACCTATGAGATGTGGACTCGAGTCATGTGACTTGGACTCGAGTCAGACTCGAGTCATGAATTTGATGACTTGCGACTCGACTTGGACTTGCATAACAATGACTTTGTCCCACCTATGAGATGTGGACTCGAGTCATGTGACTTGGACTCGAGTCAGACTCGAGTCATGAATTTGATGACTTGCGACTCGACTTGGACTTGCATAACAATGACTTTGTCCCACCTATGAGATGTGGACTCGAGTCATGTGACTTGGACTCGAGTCAGACTCGAGTCATGAATTTGATGACTTGCGACTCGACTTGGACTTGCATAACAATGACTTTGTCCCACCTATGAGATGTGGACTCGAGTCATGTGACTTGGACTCGAGTCAGACTCGAGTCATGAATTTGATGACTTGCGACTCGACTTGGACTTGCATAACAATGACTTTGTCCCACCTATGAGATGTGGACTCGAGTCATGTGACTTGGACTCGAGTCAGACTCGAGTCATGAATTTGATGACTTGCGACTCGACTTGGACTTGCATAACAATGACTTTGTCCCACCTCTGGTAACCAGGACACAAAAGCAAAGTTAATGATCCACTCCATTAGTACTAACACTGCCTAACAAACCTGTGTTTTTGTTACTGGGTACGAAGTGTTATTTCCTAATTGTTTATGCCTCAAACGTACAGAAAATGTTTTTTTCCCCACAAACTTTGCTTTCATAACCAGGACAGTGACATTTTGAACTGTGCTTATTGTCAATGAGGAAACGCGGTGTGCATTTGTGTCATTCCTTCACTTTTTTTTTTCGATTTAAAGCTTCTTTCGGGACTGCAGCAGGGATTCGTCTTCTTGGTTCTTTCGGTAAAGTCATCACGTAGAAGGGAAATAATAAAATAATAAAAATAAAACATAATAAAATCATATTTTATTATTTTATTTTAATAAAATAATACAAATATTACATAATAAAATAATATTAATTAATATTAAAATAATAAAAGCAAAACATAATAAAATAATATTTCATTATTTTATTTTAATAAAGTAATAAAAATATTTTATAAAAATGAAACATAATAAAATTATATTTAAATATTTTATGTTTTATTTTTATTATTTTATTAATATTATTTTATTATGTTTTATTTCTATTATTTTATTATTTCCCTTCCACGTGACTTTACCGAAAGAACCAAGAAGATCATTCCTTCCCGTAAAGTGTTGGTCACAAATGCCAAGTTTCTGGGGCACAATCGCCACTTGCAAAAATTTTGAGGCATCAACAATTAGAAATTAAAACTTTACCATCCAGGAACAACAATCGTGTTACATCCTGTTACCTGGAGCGCCTCCCCTAGGTCGACTCAGCCTCGAATGAGAACCCGGTGCGGTGTGTGTGGTGATGCAACTCCTAACTTACTAACAAGTCCTCGCTCACTAACAACTCTTATCATTTTTCATTGCCAGAAGGGTTGACCCCCCCCCCCTCTCTACCTGAAAATCCTGGCTCCGCCATCGCTCACAGCGCGTGTCCCCAACAGCCTGTTACAGCTTCTTGGTTCTTTCGGTAAAGTCACGTAGAAGGGAAATAATAAAATAATAAAGATAAAACATAATAAAATACAATTCTCACGACGTTTCGGCCACAACGCAAGCAGCCGTCCTCAGGTGAAGAACAGGTCTGTCGGGAAGACAGCGTCTGAACACTCAGACGTTGTCTTTCCGACAGGCCTGTTCATTCAGACGCTGTCTTTCCGACAGACCTGTTCATTCAGACGCTGTCTTTCCGACAGACCTGTTCATTCAGACGCTGTCTTTCCGACAGACCTGTTCATTCAAACGCTGTCTTTCCGACAGACCTGTTCATTCAAACGCTGTCTTTCCGACAGGCCTGTTCATTCAGACGCTGTCTTTCCGACAGACCTGTTCATTCAGACGCTGTCTTTCCGACAGACCTGTTCATTCAGACGCTGTCTTTCCGACAGACCTGTTCATTCAAACGCTGTCTTTCCGACAGGCCTGTTCATTCAGACGCTGTCTTTCCGACAGACCTGTTCATTCAGACGCTGTCTTTCCGACAGACCTGTTCATTCAGACGCTGTCTTTCCGACAGACCTGTTCATTCAGACGCTGTCTTTCCGACAGACCTGTTCATTCAGACGCTGTCTTTCCGACAGACCTGTTCATTCAAACGCTGTCTTTCCGACAGACCTGTTCATTCAAACGCTGTCTTTCCGACAGGCCTGTTCATTCAGACGCTGTCTTTCCGACAGACCTGTTCATTCAGACGCTGTCTTTCCGACAGACCTGTTCATTCAGACGCTGTCTTTCCGACAGACCTGTTCATTCAAACGCTGTCTTTCCGACAGACCTGTTCATTCAAACGCTGTCTTTCCGACAGGCCTGTTCATTCAGACGCTGTCTTTCCGACAGACCTGTTCATTCAGACGCTGTCTTTCCGACAGACCTGTTCATTCAGACGCTGTCTTTCCGACAGACCTGTTCATTCAGACGCTGTCTTTCCGACAGACCTGTTATTCACCTGAGGGACAGCTGCTTGCGTTGTGGCCGAAACGTCGTGAGAATTATTTTATTATGTTTTATTTTTATTATTTTATTACTTCCCTTCTACGTGACTTTACCGAAAGAACCAAGAAGATGAATCCCTGCAGTCACGAAAGAAGCTTTCAATCGAAGCCTGTTACAGCTCTACGGAGGGGGTGGATCTTTGTCTGTGTATATATATCTATAGAGAGAGAGAGAGACGTATATGTATATAGTTTGTTAAATTGAATCGCAGCTGGTGGCGGTGGGGGGAGGGTTGGGTTCGAATCCAGTGGTTCGGATGCGGCGAGTGCTTTGCTCGACCCATCATCATCGCTTCTCGGGGGTCGCTAAATCGAGTACCGATTTGCCGGTTTTTGACTCGCCCGCCCCTCCCCACTCTCCTTGCCCCCCCAGCGTCATGGGAATGTGGAATTTACACCACCGGCGCTGCAGGGCTGTGAACTCAGAGTCTTTAATGCCGTTCCAAATGTGCCCGGTGGTAATCGCTTTTTTGTACTCTGACGACCGTCGCTTTAGTGCAGCGGCTTCTTAACCTGGAAGTGCGTCACCCTAACGTCTGGGGGTACCAGATGCCCTCTCTGAGGGTGTCAGATGCCGTCTGGGGGTGTGAGATGCCCTGTCTGGGGGTGTACCAGATGCCCTTTATGGGTGTACCAGATGCCCTTTATGGGTGTACCAGATGCCCTTTATGGGTGTACCAGATGCCCTTTATGGGGGTACCAGATGCCCTTTATGGGGGTACCAGATGCCCTTTATGGGTGTACCAGATGCCCTTTATGGGGGTACCAGATGCCCTTTATGGGGGTGTCAGATGCCCTTTATGGGGGTACCAGATGCCCTTTATGGGGGTGTCAGATGCCCTTTATGGGGGTACCAGATGCCCTTTCTGGGGGTACCAGATGCCCTGTCTGGGGGTGCGTCACGCCAACTTCTGAGGGTACCAGATGCCCTTTCTGGGGGTACCAGATGCCCTGTCTGGGGGTGCGTCACGCCAACTTCTGTGGGTGTCAGATGCCCTTTTATGGGGGGGGTTGCTTGCGAGAGACACGGCCAAATGTTTGCAATTCGAAGGTAAATCATCGAAAGCACAAATTAAAGCAAGGGGCACATACACAACTACAGCAACTTTGTTTAATCGAATCCCCGATGTATTTATTATTAATAACAACATTGTACTTTTTCTGTTAAAGATTGACAAACCAAAGGGGTTTGCAAGTTAAAGGTTAAGAACCCCACTGGATTATAGCGAGTCGCGCGTGTTGGGGCAAGTGTGTAGGCTATACGGGGAGCGGGGGAGCTTTGTCTTTGTGCCTGTGTGTGTGTGTCTCTGTGCCTCTGGGTTTGTGTGTGTTGTGTATGTGGGGGGGGAGGGGGAGGATTGGTGGTGCAGCGGTTAGCGCGCTGCGAAACCCAACCGACGATTACCGCTCACCGGCCACTGACGGAGTACAGTTATCGGAACCGTTCCCGGGGCCTCCCCTAGGTGGACTCGGCCTCAAATTGTGTAGTAAAAAGGCAGACAAAGGCGGGCGGGCGTGGTGGTGCTGGTCACCCAGCTCCACTCGCGTGCCACGGTGCCGGCCCTTCACAGGTGCTGCTGCTACTCGCTAACAGCACCTGTGTGTGTGTCTGTGTGTGTGTCTTGTGTCTTTTATGTGTGTGTATGTCTGTGTGTGTCTGTCTGTCTTTTGTGTGTGTATGTCTGACTGTGTGTGTGTCTGTGTGTCTTTTGTGTGTGTATGTCTGTGTGTGTGTACGTGTCTGTCTGCCTGTGTGTCTCTGTCTGTGTGTGTGTCTGCGTGTGTCTGTCTGTGTGTCTTTGTCTGGATGTCTTTGTGTCTGTCTGTCTGTCTGTGTGTGTGTCTGTCTGTCTGTGTGTGGTGACACTTCGGATTGCTCAGCCACGGCTAGACCCAGTTCCGGACCCTCCCCTGGGTCGACTCAGCCTTAAACGAGTACCTTCGGAGTCGTGGTTGGTTGTCGACGGTGTTGTAGCAGCGTCGCCGCCGGCGATCTGACCCTCGGGGTCGTTGGGGGGGTTTCCCCGTAGGTTAACTCGGCCTTAAATGAGTACCTGGTGCGGTGTGTGTCTGTGTGTCTGTGTCAATGTTGGCACAGTAGGGGGCACAGGTGGTGCATCAGCCAGTCATCTCAGTCAGTCGACCCGTGGCACCTGCTGGGTCTGCCCCGTGACCTCCTCCTCATGCACCTAGCCTGGCACAGCAGTCAACCCATGGCACCTGCTGGGTCTGCCCCGTGACCTCCTCCTGCCGGCGGGCGTTCGACACTTCACGTGGTAGCCTCAAGGTGCACTTGGCCTGGCACAAGCGTCGTGATGTCACCGCCACTTAGTGGCGAATGGCGGTTGTTGTTGTGTCAGTGTGTGTGTCAGTGTGTGTGTCAGTGTGTGTGTGTGTGTGCAGGGAGCGGTGGGGAGGAGGAGGGGGGGCACAGCCGGACTTTATATTTATTTATTTTGCCTTTATATCGACGTCAATAAAAGTTGTTTCCCAATCCCACCCCGGTTTCGTTTCCCATACAGACTCTGCTGAAACACAGTTTTTTATACATACACCCCAACATACACCCCAACATACACCCCAACATACACCCCAACATACACCCCAACACACACACACACCCCCCAATACATACACCCCAATACACACCCATTAACACATTCCTGCGGAGGGAGCTGGTAGGAACGTTGGGTTGCTCGGTCAATGGCCTGCAGGGGTCAACGGCCAGGGCGTGGTGTATTCCGCAAATATTGCCCGACTGTGAGGGCGGGCACAAGCCGGCGTGAGTAGGTTGAACGTTGAGTTTGATAAGGGCACCACGGGGGTGACCAGCCCCTCCACACCCTGAAGTCCACCAGAGCCTGGCGGTTTCCATTGGACCCGCAGCATTGTCCACCACCAGCCCCAGACATAGAAACACCACCAGCCCCAGGCAGCGTCCACCACCAGACCCAGGCAGTGTCCACTGCACACACCCAGACAATGTCCACCGGATCCCTGGCATTGTACACCACCAGCCCCAGGCAGCGTCCACCACCACACCCCGACATTGTCCACCAGATCCCTGGCATTGCCAACCGGTGGAGCCGCGGCATTGTTCACCATCCGCCCCAGGCAGCGTCCACCACCACCACCACCCCCAGGCATTGTCCACCACCGGATCCAGGCAGCGTCCACCGGATCCAGGCAGCGTCCACCACCACCACCCCCAGGCATTGTCCACCACCACCAGTGGTGGTGGTGGAGGGCGCTACGATTCTGGCGTGCTGATGTCGACGGTGACGTTGGTGTAGAGCTGCTCGCGCGACTTGCTCACCACCACCAGGCATTGTCCACCACCACCCCCAGGCATTGTCCACCACCACCAGTGGCGGTGGCGGTGGTGGAGGGCGCTACGATTCTGGCGTGCCGATGTCGACGGTCACGTTGGTGTAGAGCGGGCTCGCGCGACTTGCTCACCAACCACCACCCCCAGGCATTGTCCACCACCACCAGTGGCTGGGTGGCGGTGGTGGAGGGCGCTACGATTCTGGCGTGCCGATGTCGACGGTGACGTTGGTGTAGAGCGGCTCGCGCGACTTGCTGAGCAGCGTGTAGGAGCACGAGTTGAGGCCGTCACGCGGCAGCAGGCGGGCAGAGTCGCGTAGCAGCTTCATCCTGGACAACCCGGGGTAGGGGGGGTGGGGGGGGTGGTGGGGGGGGGTGGGTGGGGGGGGGTGGGGGGAGGGTGGGGGGGGTGGGGGGAGATGTGGTGAACACGAGGGGAGACGAGGAGACGCACGGGGGGCACGGGGACAGACACGTGGACACACGTGGGCGGACACACACGTGGACAGACACACACGTGGCCGGACACGTGGGCGGACACGTGGGCAGACACGTGGGCAGACACACACGTGTACAGACACACGTGTACAGACACACGTGGACACACGTGGACACATACGTGGTCACACACGTGGACACACACACACGTGGACACACACGTGGACACACACACGTGGACACACACGAGGACACACACACGTAGACGCACACGTAGACACACACACGTGGACACACACACGTAGACACACACGTAGACACACACACGTAGACACACACACGTAGACACACACACGTAGACACACACACACACGTAGACACACACACACACACGTAGACACACACACGTAGACACTACACGTGGACACGGGCACAACGCGCTGACTCTGAGGAATTCTCATCGCGCCCTTTCGCCCCGGGGCAGGGAGCGCGACGTTCACCACCCTGCTGGGGGGCGCGCGGGTAACCGGGTGGGTGAGTGGGTGGGTGGGTGAGTGGGTGAGTGGTGTGAGTGAGTGAGTGAGTGGGTGGGTGAGTGGGTGAGTGGGTGAGTGAGTGAGTGGGGTGAGTGAGTGGGTGGGGTGAGTGGGTGAGTGGGTGAGTGAGTGGGTGAGTGGGTGGGGTGGGTGAGTGGGTGAGTGAGTGGGTGAGTGAGTGGGTGGGTGAGTGGGTGAGTGGGTGGGTGGATGGGTGAGTGAGTGGGTGGGTGGGTGGGTGAGTGGGTGGGTGGGTAACCGCGGGTGGGTGAGTGGGTGGGTGAGTGGGTGGGTGGATGGGTGGGTGGATGGGTGAGTGGGGTGAGTGGGTGGGTGAGTGGGTGGGTGAGTGGGTGGGGTGAGTGGGTGGGTGAGTAGGTGGGTGAGTGGGTAGGTGGGTGAGTGGGTAGGTGGGTGAGTGGGTGGGTGAGTGGGTGAGTGGGTGAGTGAGTGGGGTGGGCGGGTGAGTGGGTGGGTGAGTGAGTCAGTGGGTGGGGTGAGTGAGTGGGTGGGTGAGTGGGTGGGTGGGTGGGTGGGTGAGTGGGTGGGTGGGGTGGGTGGGTGAGTGGGTGGGTGAGTGGGTGGGTGGGTGGATGGGTGAGTGAGTGAGTGAGTGGATGGGTGAGTGGGTGGGTGGGTAACCGGGGTGGGTGAGTGGATGGGTGGGTGAGTGGATGGGTGAGTGGATGGGTGAGTGAGTGAGTGGGTGGGTGAGTGGGTGGGTGGGTGGGGTGAGTGGGTGGGTGAGTGAGTGGGTGAGTGGGTGAGTGGGTGAGTGGGTGGGTGAGTGGGTGTGCGGGTAACCGGGTGGGTGAGTGGTTGAGTGAGTGGTTGAGTGAGTGGGTGAGTAGGTGGGTGAGTGAGTGGGTGAGTGGGTGGGTGAGTAGGTGGGTGGGTGAGTGGGTGAGTGAGTGGGTGGGTGAGTAGGTGGGTGGGTGAGTAGGTGGGTGGATGAGTGAGTGGGTGCGTGAGTGAGCGGGTGGTTGAGTGAGTGGGTGAGTGGATGAGTGAGTGGGTGAGTGAGCGGTGGGTGGGGTGGGTGAGGTGGGCGAGTGAGTGAGTGAGCGGGTGGGTGGGCGAGTGAGTGAGTGGTAAAAGTCTCTGTGTGAGTCTCTGTGTGAGTCTATGTGTCTCTGTGTGAGTCTATGGGTCTCTGTGTGAGTCTATGAGTCTCTGTGTGAGTCTATGGGTCTCTGTGTGAGTCTATGACTGCGTGAGTCTATGGGTCTCTGTGTGAGTCTATGAGTCTCTGTGTGAGTCTATGGGTCTCTGTGTGAGTCTATTACTGTGTGAGTCTATGACTGTGTGAGTCTATGGGTCTCTGTGCGAGTCTATGACTGTGTGAGTCTCTGTGTCAGCAGAGACATTTTCTTGGCAGTGGTGACGCAGCCTCTGAGCCCCTCGGGGTGGGGGGGTGGGGGGAGTCGCCGTGGGGAGGAATTCCGAACGCGATTAGTGGGGGGAGGGGGGGGGCGCCCTGGGCACACACACAGACACACACACACCACACACACACAGACACACACACCACACACACCTACACACAACGCACACACACACCACACACCACACACACCACACACACACACACCACACACACACCACACACACACTCCACACACACCACACACACACACCACACACACACCTACACCACACCTACACACACACACACCACACACACCACACACACACACACCACACACACCACACACACCACACACCCTACACACACACCACACACAGACACACCACACACACACACCCCCACACACACACACCACACACCTACCACACACACACACACCTACACACACACCTACACACACCACACACACACCACACCACTCACACACACCTACACACAGCGCACACACACACCACACACACCTACACACACACCACACACACACAGACACACACACCACACAGCGCACACACACACCACACACACACCACACACACACACACACACACCACACACAGCACACACACCTACACACACCTACACACACACCACACACACCACACACACACCACACACACACTCCACACACACCACACACACACACCACACACACACACCACACACACACCACACACACACACACACACCACACACACACACACACACCACACACACACCACACACACACAGCACTCCACGCGCCACGAACGCGGAGCCCGCCACCCGGGTTCGATCCCCTCTCGCGGGTCAAACCAAACGCCTCCCCCCGGGTCGACTCAGCCTCAAGTGAGCAACTGCTGCGTGGAGAGCGGTAAACACATCGCGGCTCGGGCGGCGATGTTGTTCATAGGTGCTGCTGCTACTTGCTAACAGCACTTGCCCCTGCAGTCTGTTGAGGCTACACGGGGGATCTTTGTCTTTGTTTTAAGGATGACCTGGCACCCTTGCGCCCCCCAAGTACCCCCCCACTACCCCCCCCCTCC
>NW_027614853.1:0-20427 GCF_965212315.1 Lampetra planeri | reverse complement strand
CACCACACTCACCCACCACACACACACTCACCACACACACCTCACACCACACACCACTCACCACACACACTCACCACACACACCACACACACTCACCACACCACACACACTGACCCACACACACCACACACACACTCACCACACACACACACACACTCACACACACACACCACTCACCACACACACACCACCACACACCACCACACACACACCACACCACACCACACACACACACTCACACACACTCACCCAACACACACCACACCACACCCTCACCACACACCACCACACACTCCACCACACACACTCACACACACTCACCACACACTCACACTCACCACACATACCACACACACACTCACTCACACACACACTCACCACACACCACCACACTCACCACACACACCACCACACACACACTCACACACTCACACACACACACTCACCACACACACTCACCACACACACTCACACACACACACACTCACCACCACTCACCACACACACTCACACACACTCACCACACACACACTCACCACACACACCACCACACACACTCACACACACACCCACCACTCACCACACCACCACACACACCTCACCACACACCCACCACACACTCACCACACACACCACACTCACCACACACACTCACCACACACACACTCACCACACACACCACCACACACACCACACACACACACCACACCACCACACACACACACACCACACACACACTCACACACACCACACACCCACACACACTCACCACACACACCCACACACACACTCACCACACACACACACTCACCACACACTCACCCACACACACCCACCACACACACCCACCACACACACCCACCACACACACCCACCACACACACTCACCACACACACACTCACCACACACACCCACCACACACACCCACCACACACACACTCACCACACTCACCCACCACACACACCCACCACACACACCCACCACACACACCCCACCACACACCCACCACCACACACCCACCACCACCCACCACACACACCCCACACACCTCACCCACCACACACACTCCCCACCACACTCCCACCACACACACTCACCACCCACACATCCACCACCACCACACACACACTGACCACACACACCCACCACACACCCACCACACACACTCACACACACCACACACACTCACCACACACTCACCACACACACCACACTCACCACACACACCACTCACCACACACACTCACCACACACACCCACCACACACACCCACCACACACACCCACCACACACACACACCCACCACACACTCACCACACACACTCACACACACCACAATCACTCACCACACACTCACCACACACGCTCACCACACACACTCACCACACTCACCCACCACACACACTCACCACACACACTCACCACACACACTCACCACACACACCACACACACTCACCACACCACACACACACTGACCACACACACTCACCACACACACCACTCACACACACACACCCACCACACACCCACCACACACACTCACACACACCACACACACTCACCACACACTCACCACACACACACACCCACCACACACCCACCACACACACTCACACACACCACACACACTCACCACACACTCACCACACATACCACACTCACCACACACACTCACCACACACTCACCACACACACCACACTCACCACACACACACTCACCACACACACCACTCACACACACACACCCACCACACACACCCACCACACACACCCACCACACACACTCACCACACACACTCACACACACCACACACACTCACCACACACTCACCACACACACACTCACCACACACACTCACCACACACACTCACCACACACACCACACTCACCACACACACACTCACCACACACACACTCACCACACACACTCACACACACTCACCACACACACCACACTCACCACACACACACTCACCACACACACTCACCACACACACCACACTCACCACACACACCACACTCACCACACACACACTCACCACACACACTCACACACACTCACCACACACACACTCACCATCGCCGAGCGAGATGTGCACTCTGTCGGCACGCTGAAGCTCGCTGTAGGAGGAGATGGAGCTGAATCTCCGCTGGGCCCAGGACAGCGCCGCTCCCGGCTCTGCGGGGACCTCCCTGGAGGAGTGGTGGCGCAGACAGCGACCCGTGCAGAGCCACACGGAGCCCGGGCTGACCTAGGGGTCATCATCATCAGCAGTGGCATCATCATCAGTATCATCATCATCAGCTCCCGGCTCTGCGGGGACCTCCCTGGAGGAGTGGTGGCGCAGACAGCGGCCCGTGCAGAGCCACACGGAGCCCGGGCTGACCTAGGGGTCATCATCATCAGCAGTGGCATCATCATCAGTATCATCATCATCAGCTCCCGGCTCTGCGGGGACCTCCCTGGAGGAGTGGTGACGTAAACAGCGGCCCGTGCAGAGCCACACGGAGCCCGGGCTGACCTAGGGGTCATCATCATCAGCAGTGGCATCATCATCAGTATCATCATCAGCTCCCGGCTCTGCGGGGACCTCCCTGGAGGAGCTGTGGCGCAAACAGCGGCCCGTGCAGAGCCACACGGAGCCCGGGCTGACCTAGGGGTCATCGTCATCAGCAGTGTCATCATCATCATCAGCAGTGTCATCATCAGCAGTATCATCATCAACAGCAGTGTCATCATCAGCAGCAGTATCATCATCATCAGTGTCATCATCATCATCAGCAGTGTCATCATCAGCAGTATCATCATCAACAGCAGTGTCATCATCAGCAGCAGTATCATCATCATCATCAGTGTCATCATCATCAGCAGCAGCAGTATCATCATCAGCAGCAGTATCATCAGTATCATCATCATCAGTATCAGTGGGGAAGACAAAGACGGCCGGGAGTGGGTGGTTGTTTACCACCTGACCCCCTCGAACAACACTTGCCCGCCCCTCCCCCCCCCACAAAGGCTATACCGGGGGTGTATGGGGGGGGGTGAGCGATGTAAGGATGGGTAGGGGTGGTGGTGGGTGGTGGTGGTAGGGGTGGTAGTGGTAGGAGTGTAACCCTTGGCCGTGGGGTCACGCAGGTCAGAGGTCGCAACCGGGTACCCGATACCCGTACCCTACCCGATACCCGGCTACCCGTACCCGGCCGGGTACGGGTAGCCGTTTGCGACCCTGGTGCGGCCGGGTACGGGTACGGGTAGGCCGTGAGTCACTGGTGAGTCACCGTTTGTTCTTCTTGGTTCTTTCGGTAAAGTCACGTAGAATGTAAATAATAAAATAAATAAAGCTATTTTTATGCTTTTTATTTTATTATTTCCATTCTACGTGACTTTACCGAAAGAACCAAGAAGATGAATCCCTGCAGTCACGAAAGCTTTAGGGGTACCCGTTTGCGACCCTGGTGCGGCCGGGTACCGGTACGGGTACGGGGGGGGTAAGGAATCAAACCCCGTTTGCGACACTCTGACGCACATGCAGCGTGTTGACCAGGTCGCTGTTCAGGCCGCTGGCCGACAGCCGCCACTGGATCCCCGTGACCCGCTGGGCCGCCACCAGAACCAGCGCCAGCGGCCTGCGCTGGACTCCGCGGGCCCGCACCGACACGCGCACCACAGGCTGCTGCTGGGGCCGCTGCTGAGGCCGCTGCTGGGGCCACTCGGCCTGCGGGCCCAACGCAGAGACACGGAGATATTGTTGGGGCCAATGCCGCACACGCCAGCCACGTTGGGCTGTAGCGTGAACGTTGGGGGGGCGAGTGCTGTGATCATACAGACATATATATATACACACACATACATACACACACGCATATACACACACACACACATACACACACACACATACACACATAGACATACACATACATACACACACACATACATACACATACATACATACACACACATACATACACATACATACATACGCACACACAGACATACACATACACGCATACATACACACATACATACACATAGACATACATACATACACACACACACAGACATACACACACATACAGACATACACACACACACATAAACACATACATACACATAGACATACACATACAGACAACAACAACAACCGCCATTCGCCACTAAGTGGCGGTGACGTCACCACGACGCTAAACGGCTTTTGTTCGGCCGGATCGAGGGGGCTAAACGGGCGCGGCACGGGCTAGAGAAGAGATGGAGTGATGTGGTACAGGAGGACGTGGAGCTGAGTGGACTTGCCGATGACTGGTACCAGCGGTGTCAAGATCGGCCTCTGTGGAGGAGGCTCGTGAAGGACGCTACTGGGCAGTTGGAGGCAGTCGCCCTCCAACAACAACGGAGGGCGGAGGAGCGACGCTCACAACAACGAGCGGAGCGCCGGGTGGCTAAAGCACAGCAAGTTGGCACAGTAGGGGGCACAGGTGGTGCATCAGCCAGTCATCTCGGTCATCTCGGTCAGTCGACCCGTGGCACTTGGGTCTGCCCCGTGACCTCCTGCCAGCGGGCGTTCGACACTTCACGTGGCCTCAGGGTGTACATGGCCTGGCACAAGCGTCGTGGTGATGCCACATACAGACACACACACATAGACATACACACATACATACACACACATAGACACACACATACATACACACACATACATACACATACATACACACACACACATAGACACGCAAATAAATACACACACATAGACACATACATACACGCACACACACAGACACATACATACACACACATAGACACATACATACATACACACATACATACACACACACATACACACACATACACATACATACACACATACATGAGTGGGTGAGTGGGTAGGTGAGTGGGTGGGTAGGTGGGTGAATGGGTGTGTGAGTGAGTGGGTGGATGAGTGAGTGAGTGGGTGGATGAGTGAGTGAGTGAGTGGGTGAGTGGGTGAGTGGGTGGGAGGGTGGATGAGTGGGTGGGTGGGTGAGTGGGTGTGTGAGTGAGTGAAGAGTGAGTGAGTGGGTGGGTGAGTGGCTGAGTGAATGAGTGAGTGAGTGGGTGTGTGACTGAAGAGTGAGTGTGTGAGTGGCTGAGTGCATAAGTGAGTGGGTGTGTGAGTGAAGAGTGAGTGAGTGAGTGGGTGAGTGGATGGATGGGTGGCTGGGTGAGTGAGTGAGTGGGTGGGTAGGTGAGTGGGTGGGTAGGTGGGTAGGTGGGTGAGTGGGTGTGTGAGTGAGTGAGTGGGTGGATGAGTGAGTGAGTGGGTGAGTGAGTGGGTGGGTGAGTGGGTGAGTGAGTGGGTGGGTGAGTGGGTGGGTGGCTGGGTGAGTGGGTGAGTGAGTGAGTGGGTGAGTGAGTGGGTGAGTGAGTGGGTGAGTGAGTGGGTGGGTGGCTGGGTGAGTGGGTGAGTGAGTGGGTGAGTGGGTGGGTCAGTGGGTAGTTCAGTGGGTGAGTCAGTGGGTGGGTCAGTGGGTGGGTCTGTGGCGATGATTGAAACCAAAGTGCGGATAAGACGGCCGATCGTCTGGTGACTTACTCACCTGGGTAGGTGGGTTAGTGGGTAGGTGAGTGAGTGGGTGGATGAGTGAGTGGGTGAGTGGGTGGGTCAGTGGGTGGGTCAGTGGGTGGGTCTGTGGCGATGATTGACACCAAAGTGCGGATAAGACGGCCGATCGTCTGGTGACTTACTCACCTGCCCCCCCCAAGCTGCCCCCCACTCTCACCTGGCCAGGTAAGGGCCCCAGAACGATGATGTGCACCTCGGGGTCTACTGCGGACCGCGACCGGCCGAGGCTCACGCAGCCAAGTGGTGCCTCCATCTTCCGCTGGGACACCTGGACGGGGTGCAGGGGTCCCACGGGAACCAGTAGGGGGCACGGCCCCCCACTCGCTGTGGGGGAAACAAAAGGGCGGGGGGTAGTGGGGGGAGAGGGGGCGGGTGGCGGAAGAGTTAGAACGAGCACGCTAACAGATATACCAACAGGCGAATATATATAGCAACATGCTAACACGCATACACCACCACGCTCATAAACACTCGCTAACACACTAACACACGTATACCAACACGCTAGCAAACATAACAACCGCCATTCGCCACCTCTTGGTGGCAAGCTCCAGATTCAGCAGCAGTGCCTCCAACTCCTCCTCTGAGTGACCAGCAATTACCAGATCACCGGCATACATAACGTGGTTGAGCAATACAGAGCCATCCCTTGACCGCACCTGGGCATCGATCAGCCTCCCATTGTATCTGTACCAAATGGAAATTCCTTCGGTACAGCTATTGAAGGCTTCACGAACTACGTGGTCAAAATAGATGTTAAATCCCTGTCGCACCCCAAGGTGTACAAGAAATGGCTCTGACTCCCGGCCACGTAGTTTTACCTGGGCCCGCTCACCATCATGAAGGTCCTTAATGAGCGTGAGCAGAGGGTCAGGGACTCCGAAAGCATGAAGAACAACCCAGAGCCCAGGCCTACTGATGGTATCATAGGCCTTGACCAGGTCAATAAAGCGGAGATGTAGGTCTTGTTGGAATTCCCTACACCTCTGCTGTAGCAAACAGACAGAAAATATGGCATCTGTGCAGGACCGCCCTTTCCTGAAACCGCATTGGGGTTCCGCAAGCCTCTCCTCAGTGTGCCTGGCAAGGCGATGTTGAATAATCCTTGCCAGGACTTTTCCCGGCACACTGAGGAGTGAGATGCCCCTGTAGTTGTTACAGTCTGTGCGGTCTCCCTTCTTAAAGAGGGGGACCACCAGGACATCCTTCCAGTCCTGCGGAAACCGTCCAGTGGTCCAGACTGTTGATATGATGTCATGATGGGCAGTCTGTGCACAAACGCCACCCTCCCTCAGCATTTCGCTCTCTGCCCTGGTCTCAGACTCTGGATAGCCTTCAGTACTTCCTCAACAGATGGCACCACAGACAGCCACTCACAGGGGGTGACTTCCTCTTCTAATATTTGAGGCATTGCAGCCTCAGCAGGGTCTTCCCCACTTTGTCCCACGATGACTTCCATTTGGAGGGATTTCCCCTCCCCCAGGACTTCACAGAAATGTTCAGCAAATCTGCAAACCTGTTCCTGGGGGTCGGAGATTGGATCACCGTTTTTTCCCCTAATGATGGTAATAGGTGTGGTGCTGCAGGTTACTTTTTTGATGGAATTAAATAGTGATTTGTGATCGCGGGCAATTGAGGCAGATTCCATCTCCTCAGCAACCGGCGACCACCACCCATCCTTGCAGCGCCTCACGGCTCGATGAACCTCCGAGCAAAGGCTGTGGTAAGCCTCATTCTCCGACGTGGGATGCTGTAGCCGATGAGAGTGGGCCTGTCGCTTTTTAAATCCTTTATATTAAGTTCGCTTGCTTGCTTAGGACCGTGCAAATCTTTCGGTCGTTTTTTAACCCACTTCCCGTGATCCAATCGAGCTGACATTTTGCACACAGACTCGTTGTGCGTGACAATGAATTTTCGTGAAAATTTTTTTCCTAAATTTTACACTGTTTAGGGGGAAAATATTAAATATTTCTTTACCAATTGGTTAATGCTGGCACACAATCATCTGACCCATAGGTGGCAGCCATCTCAAGCCAGATGACGAGAGGACTCTAGCCACCCCGATGCCACGCATATAAAGGATTTATAGTGAAAAACTTTGTTTTTACGGGTTAATTTTTTCTCAACTATCCTGAACACCTCCTCTGTCATCCAAGGTCTCTGGGGAGGTCTGGACCGCATACCCAAACCAGCCATTGCAGCTGCCTGAGTCACAGTCCTAAACCTCGCCCATTTAGCCTCGACATCTGGAGGAGTGGGGGACGATGCCAACCCCAGCCGCAAGCGATGATGAAATTCTTGCTTGCAACTTTCATCAGCTAGCTGAGACCAGGCTACCTTAGGTTTGAATGGGGTCCTGGGTGTACACCCACCACCGGAGTGGAAGAATGGCAGGCGCATCTTACAGATGACTAGTCGATGGTCAGACGGTAGATCAGCTCCAAGGTAGGTCCTGGTGTCAAGGACATGGGCCCGCATCTGCTGATCCGTCACTACGTAGTCCAGCAGATGTTCTTGCTTGGATCCGGCGTGCATCCATGATGTTGTGTGGATGCGCCGATACCGGAACAGCGTGTCGGTCATTACAAGTCAATGGGCTGCACAAAAATCTAGCAGCCTCCTGCCGTTGTTATTCAGCTGATCTGGCCCATGCCTTTCAATCACTCCAGACCAGGTGCCAACATCATGACCAACTCGGGAACATATACCAACACACTAATACACATATACCAACACACTAACACACATACACCAACACACTAACACACATATACCAACACACTAACACATACACCAACACACTAACACATACACCAACACACTAACACACATACACCACCACACTAACACATATACACCACCACACTAACACACATACACCAACACACTAACACATACACAAACACACTAACACACATACACCACCACACTAACACACATACACCACCACACTAACACACATACACCACCACACTAACACACATACACCAACACACTAACACACATACACAAACACACATACACCACCACACTAACACACATACACCAACACACTAACACATATACCAACACACTAACACACATACACCAACACACTAACACATATACACCACCACACTAACACACATACACCAACACACTAACACACATACACAAACACACTAACACATACACCACCACACTAACACATACACACCACCACACTAACACACATACACCAACACACTAACACACATACACAAACACACTAACACACATACACCACCACACTAACACACATACACCAACACACTAACACATATACCAACACACTAACACACATACACCAACACACTAACACACATACACCAACACACTAACACACATACACCAACACACTAACACATACACCACCACACTAACACACATACACCAACACACTAACACACATACACCACCACACTAACACACATACACCACCACACTAACACACATACACCACCACACTAACACACATTCACCAACACACTAACACACATACACCAACACACTAACACACATACACCAACACACTAACACACATACACCAACACACTAACACACATACACCACCACACTAACACACATACACCAACACTAACACACATACACCAACACACTAACACACATACACCACCACACTAACACACATACACCAACACACTAACACACATACACCAACACACTAACACACATACACCACCACACTAACACACATACACCGACACACTAACACACATACACCAACACACTAACACACATACACCACCACACTAACAGACATACACCACCACACTAACACACATACACCAACACACTAACACACATACACCAACACACTTACACACATACACCAACACACTAACACACATACACCAACACACTTACACACATATACCAACACACTAACACACATACACCAACACACTAACACACATACACCACCACACTAACACACATACACCGACACACTAACACACATACACCAACACACTAACACACATACACCACCACACTGACACACATACACCACCACACTAACACACATACACCACCACACTAACACACATACACCACCACACTAACACACATACACCACCACACTAACACACATACACCAACACACTAACACACATACACCAACACACTAACACACATACACCAACACACTAACACACATACACCAACACACTTACACACATACACCAACACACTAACACACATACACCAACACACTAACACACATACACCAACACACTAACACATACACCACCACACTAACACACATACACCAACACACTAACACACATACACCAACACACTAACACATACACCAACACACTAACACACATACACCAACACACTAACACATACACCACCACACTAACACACATACACCAACACACTAACACACATACACCAACACACTAACACACATACACCGACACACTAACACACATACACCGACACACTAACACACATACACCGACACACTAACACACATATACCAACACACTAATACACATATACCAACACACTAACACACATACACCAACACACTAACACACATATACCAACACACTAACACATACACCAACACACTAACGCACAT
Organism: Lampetra planeri; assembly: GCF_965212315.1. Taxonomy (NCBI): domain Eukaryota; kingdom Metazoa; phylum Chordata; class Hyperoartia; order Petromyzontiformes; family Petromyzontidae; genus Lampetra; species Lampetra planeri. The sequence goes on along the minus strand of NW_027614853.1, from coordinate 10,193 downwards.
ATACCAACACACTAACACACATACACCACCACACTAACACACATATACCAACACACTAACACACATACACCAACACACTAACACACATATACCAACACACTAACACATACACCAACACACTAACGCACATATACCAACACACTAACACACATACACCAACACACTAACACACATATACCAACACACTAACACATACACCAACACACTAACACATACACCAACACACTAACACACATACACCACCACACTAACACACATACACCACCACACTAACACATATACACCACCACACTAACACACATACACCAACACACTAACACACATACACAAACACACTAACACACATACACCACCACACTAACACACATACACCAACACACTAACACATATACCAACACACTAACACACATACACCAACACACTAACACATATACACCACCACACTAACACACATACACCAACACACTAACACACATACACAAACACACTAACACATACACCACCACACTAACACATATACACCACCACACTAACACACATACACCAACACACTAACACACATACACAAACACACTAACACACATACACCAACACACTAACACATATACCAACACACTAACACACATACACCAACACACTAACACACATACACCAACACACTAACACACATACACCAACACACTAACACATACACCAACACACTAACACACATACACCAACACACTAACACACATACACCACCACACTAACACACATACACCACCACACTAACACACATACACCACCACACTAACACACATACACCAACACACTAACACACATACACCAACACACTAACACACATACACCAACACACTAACACACATACACCAACACACTAACACACATACACCACCACACTAACACACATACACCAACACTAACACACATACACCAACACACTAACACACATACACCACCACACTAACACACATACACCAACACACTAACACACATACACCAACACACTAACACACATACACCACCACACTAACACACATACACCGACACACTAACACACATACACCAACACACTAACACACATACACCACCACACTAACACACATACACCACCACACTAACACACATACACCAACACACTAACACACATACACCACCACACTAACACACATACACCACCACACTAACACACATACACCAACACACTAACACACATACACCAACACACTAACACACATACACCAACACACTTACACACATACACCAACACACTAACACACATACACCAACACACTTACACACATATACCAACACACTAACACACATACACCAACACACTAACACACATACACCACCACACTAACACACATACACCGACACACTAACACATACACCAACACACTAACACACATACACCACCACACTAACACACATACACCACCACACTAACACACATACACCACCACACTAACACACATACACCACCACACTAACACACATACACCACCACACTAACACACATACACCAACACACTAACACACATACACCAACACACTAACACACATACACCAACACACTAACACACATACACCAACACACTTACACACATACACCAACACACTAACACACATACACCAACACACTAACACATACACCAACACACTAACACACATACACCAACACACTAACACATACACCACCACACTAACACACATACACCAACACACTAACACACATACACCAACACACTAACACACATACACCGACACACTAACACACATACACCGACACACTAACACACATACACCGACACACTAACACACATACACCGACACACTAACACACATACACCGACACACTAACACACATACACCACCACACTAACACACATACACCACCACACTAACACACATACACCGACACACTAACACACATACACCACCACACTAACACACATATACCAACACACTAACACACATACACCAACACACTAACACACATACACCACCACACTAACACACATACACCACCACACTAACACACATACACCAACACACTAACACACATACACCAACACACTAACACACATACACCAACACACTAACACATACACCAACACACTAACACACATACACCAACACACTAACACACATACACCAACACACTAACACACATACACCAACACACTAACACACATACACCAACACACTAACACATACACCACCACACTAACACACATACACCAACACACTAACACACATACACCACCACACTAACACACATACACCGACACACTAACACACATACACCACCACACTAACACACATATACCAACACACTAACACACATACACCAACACACTAACACACATACACCACCACACTAACACACATACACCACCACACTAACACACATACACCAACACACTAACACACATACACCAACACACTAACACACATACACCAACACACTAACACATACACCAACACACTAACACACATACACCAACACACTAACACACATACACCACCACACTAACACACATACACCACCACACTAACACACATACACCACCACACTAACACACATACACCAACACACTAACACATACACCAACACACTAACACACATACACCAACACACTAACACACATACACCAACACACTAACACACATACACCAACACACTAACACATACACCAACACACTAACACACATACACCACCACACTAACACACATACACCAACACACTAACACACATACACCAACACACTAACACACATACACCAACACACTAACACATACACCAACACACTAACACACATACACCAACACACTAACACACATACACCAACACACTAACACACATACACCAACACACTAACACACATACACCAACACACTAACACACATACACCACCACACTAACACACATACACCACCACACTAACACACATACACCACCACACTAACACACATACACCAACACACTAACACACATACACCGACACACTAACACACATACACCGACACACTAACACACATACACCGACACACTAACACACATACACCGACACACTAACACACATACACCAACACACTAACACACATACACCGACACACTAACACACATACACCGACACACTAACACACATACACCACCACACTAACACACATACACCACCACACTAACACACATACACCACCACACTAACACACATACACCAACACACTAACACACATACACCGACACACTAACACACATACACCGACACACTAACACACATACACCGACACACTAACACACATACACCGACACACTAACACACATACACCAACACACTAACACACATACACCGACACACTAACACACATACACCGACACACTAACAACACATACACCGACACACTAACACACATACACCAACACACTAACACACATACACCAACACACTAACACACATACACCAACACACTAACACACATACACCAACACACTAACACACATACACCAACACACTAACACACATACACCAACACACTAACACACATACACCGACACACTAACACACATACACCACCACACTAACACACATACACCGACACACTAACACACATACACCAACACACTAACACACATACACCGACACACTAACACACATACACCAACACACTAACACACATACACCGACACACTAACAACACATACACCAACACACTAACACACATACACCAACACACTAACACACATACACCAACACACTAACACACATACACCAACACACTAACACACATACACCGACACACTAACACACATACACCACCACACTAACACACATACACCGACACACTAACACACATACACCGACACACTAACACACATACACCACCACACTAACACACATACACCAACACACTAACACACATACACCGACACACTAACACACATACACCAACACACTAACACACATACACCAACACACTAACACACATACACCGACACACTAACACACATACACCAACACACTAACACACATACACCAACACACTAACACACATACACCACCACACTAACACACATACACCGACACACTAACACACATACACCGACACACTAACACACATACACCGACACACTAACAACACTTGACCAACAAACGCAAAAGCTTCCCTACATCCATACCAAACACACAAAGACAAAGATCCCTCCCACCCGTATAACCTCAACAGACCACTGGGGCAAGTGCTGCTAGCGAGCGGTAAGCACGAAGCGATGGCCAGCACCACGCCCGGCCGCCTTTGTCTCCCCCCGCCCAGTGGCGATGTTTACCGCACGTCGCACCAGGGACTCGTGTTGAGGCTGAGTCGACCTAGGGGAGGCCCAGAACCGGTTTAACATCACCGGTGTTGGCCGTGAGCGAAATCAAACTCAGGTGACCGGGTTCATAGCGCAGCGCGCTCACCGCTACACACACACACTCACCACTACACACACACCACTACACACACACACTCACCACTACACACACTCACCACTACACACACACACTAACCACTACACACACACACTCACCACTACACACTCACCGCTACACACACACACTCACCACTACACACACACCACTACACACACACACTCACCACTACACACACTCACCACTACACACACACACTAACCACTACACACACACACTCACCACTACACACTCACCGCTACACACACACACTCACCACTACACACACACCACTACACACACTCACCACTACACACACCACTACACACACTCACTCACCACTACACACACACTCACCACTACACACACACACTCACCACTACACACACACTCACCACTACACACACACCACTACACACACACCACTACACACACACACTACACACACACACACACACTACACACACACTCACCACTACACACACACTCACCACTACACACACACCACTACACACACACACTACACACACACACACACACTACACACACACACTCACCACTACACACACACACTCACCACTACACACACACACTCACCACTACACACACACACTCACCACTACACACACACCACTACACACACACACTCACCACTACACACACACACTCACCACTACACACACACACTCACCACTACACACACACACTCACCACTACACACACACCACTACACACACACACTCACCACTACACACACACACTCACCACTACACACACACACTCACCACTACACACACACACTCACCACTACACACACACTCACCACTACACACACACACTCACCACTACACACACACACTCACCACTACACACACACACTCACCACTACACACACACACTCACCACTACACACACACCACTACACACACACACTCACCACTACACACACTCACCACTACACACACACACTAACCACTACACACACACACTCACCACTACACACACACACTCACCACTACACACACACACTAACCACTACACACACTCACCACTACACACACACTCACCACTACACACACACTCACCACTACACACACACACTCACCACTACACACACACTCACCACTACACACACACACTCACCACTACACACACACTCACCACTACACACACACACTCACCACTACACACACACCACTACACACACTCACTACTACACACACACACTCACACTACACACACACACTCACCACTACACACACACACTCACCACTACACACACACCACTACACACACTCACTACTACACACACACACTCACTACTACACACACACACTCACCACTACACACACACACTCACCACTACACACACACACTCACCACTACACACACACACTCACCACTACACACACACACTCACCACTACACACACACACTCACCACTACACACACACACTCACCACTACACACACACCACTACACACACTCACTACTACACACACACACTCACCACTACACACACACACTCACCACTACACACACACACTCACCACTACACACACACACTCACCACTACACACACACCACTACACACACTCACTACTACACACACACACTCACCACTACACACACACACTCACCGCGACACACACACACTCACCACTACACACACACACACTAACCACTACACACACACCACTACACACACACACACCACTACACACACACACTCACCACTACACACACACACACTCACCACTACACACACACTCACCGCTACATACACACACACCGCTACATACACACACACTAACCACTACACACACACACTCACCACTACACACACACACACAATCACCACTACACACACTACTACACACACATACCACTACACACACACACACTCACCGCTACACACACACACCACTACACACACCACTACACACACACACACCGCTACACACACACACTCATCGCGACACACACACACACCTCTATACACACACACTCACCACTACACACACTCACCACTACACACACACACTAACCACTACACACACACACCGCTACACACACACACTCATCGCTACACACACCACTACACACACGCACACCCCGACACACACTACTACACACACTCACCACTACACACACACACTCACCACTACACACACACACTCACCACTACACACACACACCTCTACACACACACTCATCCACTACACACACACACCACTACACACACACACCACTACACGCACACACTCACCACTACACACACACACTCACCACTACACACACTCACCACTACACACACACTCACCACTACACACACACACTCACCACTACACACACTCACCACTACACACACACGCTCACCGCTACACTCACACACTCACCACTACACACACACACACACCACTACACACACACACTCACCACTACACACACTCACCACTACACACACACGCTCACCGCTACACTCACACACTCACCACTACACACACACACACTAACCACTACACACACACACCACTACACACACACACTCACCGCTACACTCACACACTCACCACTACACACACACTCACCACTACACACACACACTCACCACTACACACACACACACCACTACACACACACACTCACCGCTACACTCACACACTCACCACTACACACACACTCACCGCTACACTCACACACTCACCACTACACACACACACACCACTACACACACACACTCACCGCTACACTCACACACTCACCACTACACACACACACACTAACCACTACACACACACACCACTACACACACACGCTCACCGCTACACTCACACACTCACCACTACACACACACACACTAACCACTACACACACACACCACTACACACACACGCTCACCGCTACACTCACACACTCACCACTACTACACACACACACTCACCACTACACACACACACTCACCACTACACACACACACTCACCACTACACACACACACCTCTACACACACACTCATCCACTACACACACACACCACTACACGCACACACACTCACCACTACACACACACACTCACCACTACACACACACGCTCACCGCTACACTCACACACTCACCACTACACACACACACTAACCACTACACACACACACCACTACACACACACACTAACCACTACACACACACTGACCACTACACACACACACCGCTACACACACCGCTACACACACACACCGCTACACACACACACACACTCACCACTACACACACACACACACACTCACCACTACACACACACACACTCACCACTACACACACACACTCACCACTACACACACACACTCACCACTACACACACACACTCACCACTACACACACACACTCATCACTACACACACACACTCACCACTACACACACACTCACCACTACACACACACCACTACACACACACACTCACCACTACACACACACACTCACCACCACACACACACACACAACTACACACACACCGCTACACGCACGCCGCTACACACACGCACACACTTGCCCCAACAGGCGTGCGTAGGCTACACGGGGGACCTTTTGTTGTTGTGTTTGCGGCTCGATCCGTTGGCGTCGGGTTTCGCGTGCCATGTCAGATAACGGGGAACACGCCAACCCAGACAGCCCAGTCACACACAGTGACACACACACAGTCACACACACAGACACACACACAGACATAGCCCAGTCACACACACACATACACACACATACACAGTCACACACACATACACACACATACAAACATACATACACAGACACACACACACATACACACACACAGACATAGCCCAGTCACACACACACACACAGACATAGCCCAGTCACAGACACACACACAGACATAGCCCAGTCACACACACACAGACACACACAGACACACACACTTACACACACATACAAACACATACAAACATACATACACACACTAACATACACACACATACAAACACATATACACATATATACACATACACACACATACAAACATACATACATACACACACACAGATACTAACAAACACACACATACACACACATACACACATACATACACACACTAACATACACACATACACACACACAGATACACACATACATACAAACACACACACAGACATACACACACAGACACACACACGCATACACATACACACACACATACACACACATACACACACACATACACACACATAAACATACACACACACACACACAAACATACACACACAGACACACATACACACACACACAAACATAAACAACAACAACAACCAACATTCGCCACTAAGTGGCGGTGACGTCACCACGACGCTTGTGCCAGGCCATGTGCACCTTGAGGCCACGTGAAGTGTCGAACGCCCGCTGGCAGGAGGTCACGGGGGCAGACCCAGGTGCCATGGGTCGACTGACCGAGATGACCGAGATGACTGGCTGATGCACCACCTGTGCCCCCTACTGTACCAACTTGCTGTGCTTTAGCCACCCGGCGCTCCGCTCGTTGTTGTGAGCGTCGCTCCTCCGCCCTCCGTTGTTGTTGGAGGGCGACTGCCTCCAACTGCCCAGTAGCGTCCTTCACGAGCCTCCTCCACTGAGGCCGATCTTGACACCGCTGGTACCAGTCATCGGCAAGTCCACTCAGCTCCACGTCCTCCTGTACCACATCACTCCATCTCTTCTCTAGCCCGTGCCGCGCCCGTTTAGCCCCCTCGATCCGGCCGAACAAAAGCTGCTTAGGCATGCGGTGGCTGGGCATGCGGGCTACATGACCCAGCCAACGCAGCCTTGCCTGCCGGAGGAGCTCACCGATGAGACTTTGCCCAGATCTTTCAAGGACTTGTGAGCTCCTCACACAATCCAGCCTGGTTAAACCCAGGATGGATCGTAGGCAGGCCAGCCTAAATGTTTCCAACCGGCGAAGATGCTCCACTAGGGGGGTCCACGTTTCGCAAGCGTAGAGAAGGGGAGGGGAATGACCGTGGCCGAGAAGACCTGAAGCTTCGTGCGGAGCGACAGACCAGGTAGCTTCCACACAGCGTTACGCAGCCGATGAAAAGATATTGCCGCTCGACTGATTCGGAGTGAGACCTCTGCTGATAAACTGGAGCCGGTCATAAGCACACTGCCCAGATACGTGAAACTCTCCACTCTCTCCACAACTGCCCCATCACCGATTGGGAGTTGTGGGGGGTGAAGTGTCCGATGCTTCATATACACACACACACACAGTCACACACACAGCATATATACACACACACCCATACATACACACAACATATACACACACATAATATACACACACACATATACAAAGATCCCCATATAGCTGGCGTGTTGTTTAGATCACAAACCCCTTACTAAGTGGCTGTGTCGGGTGGTGGAGGGTTACGACACAACGTTCATACACTTACGCGATCTCACCCAAAAACCTTCACTACGATTAATATTGTCCGCGACACCCAACGCGTTAAAGTGGAGACTCTTTTGACTTTTTGAAGCTATTAACAAACCACATGTGTTGTTGTTGTCGCGTTACAGCGATTAGCCGTTCCTTTTCCATTAAAAAACGATGGTGGGGAGCCAAGTGTGGTGGGGGGGGGGGGCAGGTGAGGTGGTGGGGGGCAGGTGAGGTGGTGGGGGGCAGGTGAGGGGGGGGGGGCAGGTGTGGTGAAGGGGGGGGGGCAGGGTGTGGTG
>NW_027614852.1:0-20463 GCF_965212315.1 Lampetra planeri | reverse complement strand
CCTTGATAACTAACATGTTTTTGTACTGTTCTCTGGATATGTCATCTAACCTGGTATATATTAAATGAAGTTGAAGCAAGAGAAATGCACTGTGCATTCAATTATCTTAGGGTACCTACAACATTAAAAAGTTATTATGTCTGTGTGTGGAGTGAGGTCGTGAAACTGTTGTTAAGTATGGAAATGTTAAGTATGGATCTCAAGACATGTCCAAGCATGACCCACTTTAAAATTAGTTTTTTTTCTACATTGTGTGGAAATTTGGATATATGCAAATATGTATGTGGATGTGAGGGCATACATATTTGAAGTGGCTAAATTGTGAATGTGATGACTAGGGATTATTAATTATATATCAGTGGAGAAGGGGTAAGATTAAAAAAGCATTCGTCCTACACCCTTTCGAACATGGTGGGTAGGTTTCTTGACTATTTTGATTTGTTTGTCTTTCTTCCCATGTTCAGAATAAACCCTTTACTCATTCAAATGCAGGTTCTATTTTGTCCCTCCTGACTGGCGGACAGAATTATCCAGTGATTATGCACCGCCTCTGGCGGTCATTTGGGACTCATAGAACACTTGGAGCTTGTCGATTTCGATCATAGTGTGTCTGTGTGTCACACCCAAATGAAATTAAATGTGTCACATTTTCTGTTCCTTAACAGTGCTCGACCTAGCCTGATGTCTGTGGCTCAGGACCACGGGTCATTGTGCATCTCTTAGAGGAAGTGACTACTCAGCTTGATGATGAAATGGAAGGAGAGCAAAGGGGACTTCAACAGCACATTGTCCAGGCTTAACAAACAGGTGTTGATGCGAGAGGAAAAAATGAACCACAGAAAAAATGTTAACAAATAAAAATAACATGTGCTACACTGATTTTTTCTTCATTCCAAACACAAGACTACCATCTCCTTGATAGCTTAATTCAACCTCTCATCAGTGAAATGAGCTTTGATACAACTTTTGCTAATAGCAAAGACGAACAGAGAACCTACCTTCTAAGTGGCAGTGTTCATCACCAATCCTCTCAGCACAATCCACATCTAACGAGTCCTGGAGAGCAAAAACAAAACAAAACATTCGTTATTTCATGTCAGCAACAGGGGAAGAATTCTAATTGTGTCACACAATAAACATATAAATCCATGGGACCACTTTCCAAAACAGAGTGATACATCAAAATTACGTTTAAGTTTGACATCTGTGCGCTGTAATTAACAGCAGTGGTTTAACAGTATGGTAATTGCAGGACGGAAATAATGACAGAACTGACACTATGAAAGAAGCAGCTAGATCATCTTCCACCGGCACGGCACTGAATTCCGATAAACACGGCTGGTAGTATGTCTATTTTGGTCGAGTGCTATCCTTGCAGAGATTCGTTCAGAAGCTTGCTCTTATCCTCAGCCATTTGCACCTCGGCCCCCTGTGCTGGCAGCTCTGTCTGTCAAAGCATTCCGCAGAGACTGAAGGGCTATGTGATCCTTGGTTTCACTACGGAAAGGTCTTGGCTCAGGTATCCATGTGGCATTACAGTCATCTGTCCGAAAAGCCATTACTCACGAGCTGACACACATGCATGCGTCTGCACACAGTCTTACATGCAAACCCATTCAGACACACCCCTGGCCTCGTTTCAAAGTTTTCCACTACACACAAACTCTTAGTCAGAAATATCATAACATGCACACAGACAGGAGACAAAACATATATTCATTGGATTATGAACAGCCTCTTGAGTCGCAAATAGGAGATCAGTAATGAGTGATCCAATCAAAAACTGTGATTTCCAATCCAATCGATTGCAGATGCGATAGTTCAATCAATCAATTAATCATGTGCAACATACAGATCCTCTGTGAAGCTACAAGATGTATACATTTAAAAGTATACATATACAACCATTGGAATTCTGTCTAAAATGTCGCTACATGTCTCTCTGCAAAGGGTTTTACTTAAACTTTCATATGTGCTGCCATATAACCTAAGCTAGCTGCTGCTAACATGACAAACCAATCTAAAAGTGAGTCTTTCTCTTCACATTTCTATTGAATTGAAACATTACAATTGCTCCCATGAACTTGTCTGGGTTAACGCCAAAGAACAGACTTCATTAGTCCAATTGTTTGAGACTGCAGTTTATCTACCTTCCACAGAAGCTAACCCAAGTTGTAACTGAACTCTTCAATGCCACCACTGGGCATCAACCCATCTTAACAAAATGTCAGTTCTGACAAAGGTTCTACCAGAAACTTACACAGGACCAATACTCTTCCCTTCATGTGCAAATAAAAACCTTCATAATGATATTCACATCTTTTAAGCCTTATGACACATGTTACACATAATACCATGCCATACCCATCTTAAACTGATTCACTGACTTGCACGCACACACACACACACACACACACACACACACTGTGTAATCTAGAGGTAGAAGGTCGGCTGTTGTGGTCCCACCCTGCTCAAACCTCTGCCGCCCAGGCTGCAGCACTGTGGGTGGCCCCCTCAGAAGAATACAGCGGACCACAGGACCAACTGTCAGTCAATATCAAAGGCTGATACCCCAAAACAGGAACTCAGGATAAACCTGTGCTCGTTGGTATGACGCGTTAGGCAGCTGGTGTGCACTGGCCTTGCAATCCTCTCTGCACTGGTTTCATCAGGAGTCTGAAGAAAGGACCATTGTGGTGATTACTACTCCTAATTGGAGATTTGGATTTGGTCCCATATTTCATTTAAATTGTGATACAATAAAAGGAAAATTGGTCTCTGAAAATGCCCTTTTCTTTAGATTCATTGTACATTTTTGGCAAGTTTGTCCGAGACCTTGATGAGAGAATTTATTACAATAGACTGGGTTGAATGTAACTGCAAAATTTCAGTACAAATTACTTTGGAAACTACTGGTTGTGCTTTTCATACAAAGCTGGACCACTGGTATGTGAAAACTGACACAGGAGAAACAGGAGAAACTGACTCGAATGTTTTGGTATACATGATTCGATCTGTTGTAATTGTTGTAATAAGAAGTAATATACCCATGTTGCTTTTTCTTTGAATGTGGGAAGTATTCGACACAGAAAAACAACTATTCAACATCCTACCGATACTCTGTTATATGCACACACACAGCCACAGCTTCTTGACTGTTGTTGAATGAATCTAGCCATGAATCTAGAGGTTAGCCATAAACATGAGAAACCGGAAAGAGGAATGGGCTAATTGGTTGTCGTCTGCAGTGATGGATGGGAGCCCCATTATTAGTATGCTGGGGTTACTGTGGGATTTGCTCTGGTCAGTGTTAAGAAAACATTTTTGTACTTCACACACACACACACACACACACACACACACACACACACACACACACACACACACACACACACACACACACACACACACACACACACACACACACACACACACACACATATGCTCATATTCACATGCTCTCCCTCTCTCTCTCTCTCGCACGCACGCACGCACACTCAAACGTATGCACACACAGAGTATCGAGGCACACTTAATGGCAACATATGAGCGTTTTGGTAGTGGACAAAGCAAAGACTTCTTCAATCTGATTAAAAAACACATCCATCTACAATCTCTAGCTCACACCGTCAAGAGATCATGCTGGGACAAAAAAATGAATGAACAGATGGATAGACAGATAGATACTTTATTTTATCACCTCCTTTTACTACACTCCTCATCCGTTGAAGAGTAAATTACCCACCCTGCACTGGGCAGAGTATATTACCATAACACTTTTTTTGTCATTTGTTGCGTACGACATAGGAGAAACCAGCATCTTTCTAATACATCTGGTAGTATCTATGAGGTGTACCCTAATATGAATCATAAATCCCCATTTGGCAAGGAGAGACACTGACAAATGTAGTGATATATGTCCAATAAAATAGTTTTACATGAAGTAAATGAGACAAGGTCAGCCCATTTTCTGGAGCCACAGAGAAGGAAGTCTTGAAACCACTCGGTTTGACTTGAAATACAATGGATTTGGCCCCACGGCCATGTTGGTCATCCTTCTCTAATGGGATTTCTTAGCTAAAGAGAAGAGACAAGGATCAACTGATGCAACATTTACAAATACTTACAACCTGAATGCTCTTTGCAGCCAATGAGAAAACCAGGTCTCATTAGTTTCATCACCCACAGTACACAACAACCTAACTATGTTTGATGGCTTTTCTGTGGCGCCATTTTACAATCAATATTTTTCTCTCTCTGCTTTTAAAAGGTACAGTTATCTTCCAAGTGATTGGCAAGGTGGCACAAACTTGCCAAGCGCCTGAGTTTACATTAACTGTACACTCTGAGTTGGGCATGTGAGACATGAAGATGCTCTTGCATTCACTGATACAGTACGTGTATGAGAGGCTGTGGTGCACAATGCGTGAGTCACTGAGGAGGGTACCAACATGGCTTCTGGAATGTGTACACATAAACAAATACACAGACAATGCCCATATTCTGTACTATAAAACTGCTTTACCATTTGGGGGCAGTGCTGATGACCTGTGCAAACACACCATCGCTCTACGTAGAGCGATGGTGTGTTTGCACATTACTACATTTCCTTCTTGCTTGTGTTTTCTAAAAGCCACAGTGAGGTGTCACTTCCTCGACTCTCTGCATGATTTGGTTGGAGGTGCAGGCTTTAGGGCAAAAATAAGCATGTCACTTCACTTGGGACCAGCTAAAACAATTTTCCAGACATGATGTTAAACGTTCTGTGGAAGCCAAAGCATAAAGCATTCTGCTTTCAACCACAGCCAGGTCCTTCAGCGCTTCTTCAGGGCCTCTACAAAAAGGGATTGTATGGCCCAAGTGTATTTTAAAGTTGTTAAAGCCCCTTCACCAAAAGTGATTTATTGCTGAACTATAACACAGAGCACAGTGTGCCTGCGACATTACGGCATCCCATCTACATTTCTCGCTGGTAGGAGGACCTGTTTGGTTTGGCCGTTTGGAACTATTTGGCAAACCTCATCAACAGCACACCTTATAGTGGATGTGTATGTGCCAGAGACCGATTAACATATTGAAGTATATTTAAACACTGTATCAGGTTATTTCTCTATGCTCTGTTTTCTACATTAATGAAACTGTCAGATAGTTAGAGCCCTGTTAGAGCCCAATAACTAGTCAAATTATAATTAACTTAATTAACTAATTAATAACTAGTCAAACTATAATAATTAACTATATATATATACACACACACACACACACACATATATATACATGTATGTGTGTGCGTGTGTGTATATAAATATTACATAATGTACATCATCTTCAAACCCAACCTCACCCTACATGATGATGTTTGCATACAGAAAGCAAGTGAAAAAGTAAGACAGACGGTGGGTGTGTGCTGGCACAGAAGTGAGTTAAGACCAGAGTGTTGCCTCTAGTGTCATACTTACTCTAGCGCTGCAGCCATGGACCCAAAGGGCCAATTTTTTTCTCTAAGTCCCTGTTTGAAAGCTAAAGGGTACATTAAAGAGCAAGTAATATGTAGTTGTATGTGATTGTGGGAAAGTCCCACAAAGCCTCTCGGTCTCTATGCTGTCTGCCTCCTCGACCCACCACACAGGCTGACAATTTATACGGCCGACGACAGCTTCCCCTGATCGCACGCCAGAGCTCATTGGAACCAGGCCTCCAGAGCAATGGCAGCACTACTGGCACTCCATCAAAACCCAGGAAAAATCTCATTAGGACTGCGGCCGGTTGCCTCCTGCTCTGCCCCCCAACCAACACAAGGAGACACCTTCAGGACTGTGACTTTTGGTGCCACAGTGCCGACTTGGAGTGGGGAATAGCACACATGAAAGACCAATGGGCCAAGTGGGCGAGACAGGCGGAGTGACACAGACAAGGGGGAATGTGGGAATAGTGGCGGTGCTTCTCCTAAAACATGCTTCCTTTTAGGTTGTTCAGACACTTCACTGACACTCAGGTAAAAGCTACACGCACTGGAGCAGATGAAAGACAAGGTTCTCACAGATACATGGCCAATACGTGGCCAATGACTAAACACCGGAAACATACACACATATACTGTTCATGTTTATACATTCGGTTGTTTCTGTTGGCCTGCAAATAATGTTTTTTCCTGGAACTGAGTAATGTGTTGATTATTTTCTTTCATTAATCGATTACTTGTTTCGTAATTCAAATCAGGAGTACAGACACCAAGAAATATTCACATTTAAGAAGAGTGATTCTAAGAGTTTCTACGTTTTCCATTTTTAAAGGACAATTAAGTAATTAGAAAAATCGTTTATTGAAGCAGGTTTTTATCTTAATCAATAAATTGTATAAATAAATTGCCATTATTCGTTCCACTAAATGTCCACTATTGCTAATGAAAGCCTTTATTTTCATTTTCTTGTTTATAAGACAATGAATTTGTTTGTTTCTCAAACACCATTTATATACAAGTTGCTACAGCGTGGAGAAAAAGAAAACTAAATAAATGGAATACAATTGTGTGCTATGAGTTGAAATGTGGGTTTTGAATGTTAAACGGGTGGGATTTCAATATACGTATTATACGACTTGCAGCTGAGAAGTGCAATTACTGCTAATGTAGGATACACAGAGTCAGCCATAGTAATGGTGAATAACTCATTATTGTAACTTCTGCAACAATAAATTAATCCTTCAATCAAAATAAATTCAAAAAATAAAAATAAACTTTTTAATTTAATGTAATTGGTGAAGAAAATGATCCTGTATAACCTGGACAGAAGTTTGGAAATTCATGCATGAAGAAGACGGTGATTTTAAAAAGCTTTTGAGCAGATGCAATGTCCAATGTTGAAAACCAAGTACTAAAACAACAACAAAAAAAACTCTTATTGGCTTAGAAGCTCCAAATTAGCTTATAGGTGTAGTGTTACTCGCAGAGGACCTCCTGAGAGGAAATACCTCTCCCCCTCCGCCATCCCAAGGAGTAAATTGAGATACACAGGAGGCTGTTTCAAAGAGCCAAGCAGCACAACTCCTGGAAGCGTAAGCAACGGCCACCCCCCAGTAGGCGGTGGATGCCATAGTGCCAATAGGGGGCAAAAAACAGCAACAGTCAGTGGTCGTCAAACAAAGGTTTCCGCTTAAAAAGTGGATTGCATCCCGTCCAGTCTTGTTTTCTGATACTGAACCATTGAATGTTCTTCACCTTGCAGCAACATTACACAGCCTCATTCAAAGCACCATGTAGCGGTTAAACATGACGCCCTGAGATGGAGCCAAGATAGATGGTGTTGCTGTGCGATAGTGAATCACCCTGCTGCCTCCAAGTGCGCCTTCAAAGGGGATCCGATTTCACACATGAAACAAGGATCTCAGATAATCATACAGCAAAGCAGAACTGACGCAAACCCACTGCGGAGGGAGGGGCTGTTTTTATACGTTTGTATATTTCTCTTTGGTCTTTTTACATATGATCATCTCCATCATCAGCCTCAGCAGCAGCTTCTTATTTCCAGTCCAGGTGAACACATTTTTAGTTTTAGTTCTCTGAAGCCAGACAGGGTAACTTGATGATTCATACAAAACAAGCTATCTGGTGTATGTGTTGTATCAAACCAGTTCAGTGCATGTTGTACGAACATTATAAAACTTGATTGCAAACTGAAGGTTTTCTCTTCATATCTGATGTACTGGATGATCTTACTAGACAATATCAGCAAAGTCGTTTTACATCACCCTTCACCACACGTCCCAATCCAGTGCACATTACATGTTTCACTAAAGTGTTGTGAGCAGCATCAAATGGACACATTCACACTTTTCCATGACAAACATCAGTAATAAACGCTAGTGTGTATTACGTTTGTCTGTATGTTTTGTATGTTTTTAGGTTGTATTAAACAAGTAAATATGACTGGATATTGAATGTGTTTAGGTTCAAACTATGAAATATTCTTATTTGTGGCAGTTGTTAGACAACATGAGGGTAACTAATTAATACGTGGTATGAACAATGGACTTTGTCTCCTCCTCTCTGCCACATTGTCCCATTTTTCTTGTCACCTTGCCTTAAGGAAGAACAGCATTCAAATTAGGTGGCATACTCATTAAGTGAGATGTGTAATTCCACTGAAGAGGACAAAGGCAGTTAGCAGCCTCGGAGGAGGCAGAAAAGACAGAGACCATCTCTGCAGACTTTGTGGCCCCGTGCCTGACGCCCCTCAGTCATAGCACACCCCACTTCTCTTCCTGCACCCCCAGGAAGTAAATTATAGCCACAGCTTTGGGATCCATCACCAGGCAGGTTGGAGGAAGCTGCCCTATGATTAAAGAGTGCATGGTCAGCAACACTGGGGGGGTTTGAGGAGGTTGCACATGCCAGAGGGCTTAACGTGTTAACTCTAAATCTTGACATAGGTCGCTGAGGAAATGTCTGCACACACATGCACTATGATTTAACTAATATATAACTAACTAATAACTAATATACCTAATATATTCTTTTTATCAACAGCAAGTTGTTTGACATTAAATGACAGTTTATATGTGCAGTTTTGACCAAAAACAGATGAATTCAGTTTTTCTATTATAAGAGGAGGAAAGAAACCAGAAAATGTATTCCTTTAATTAGCTTGAATTTGAGTATTTCTACCTTTTACGCAAATAATTATTGGCAATTTATACAATTATTGTCATGCTGCATGCAGGTGTGTGTTTTATACATTTTAAGTCTGACCTGATCAATGCCCCTGCTAAGCATAGTTTTAGTATGCGAGCATGTGTGTCGCCTGAACGTTCACGTGTAAAAATGTGCACATATGTGTTTGTTTATGAGAGGAGCCACGTGTGCAGTGATTGATGCCTCCCTTTTGTACAGCGATAGCACATGGCCACCAGACATTTGTGCATGTCAGATTAACATTGCAAACAGTGCAAACAGTGCTGGTCACATTACTCACCACATCAAAGGCTGACTGGTGGAATATTAGCAGAGATTTACAGTCCTCATCTCCGTGCTTCAGAAACATGCTGACATGAATTTACAGTCCTCATCTCCGTGCTTCAGAAACATGCTGACATGAAGTAATCTCCCTCCCCTCTGCCTTTATGCATTTTATATGTGCAGTTGGCCAACACTTTAATGACCCATTTACAAAACTTTTACACCTGCAAAGATAAGCTTTTACTTCTCAGCCAGCACCTCGGGCAATAAACCCTTACTCAAGGAAACAACCTTTATCAGCTTTTAAACAATATACTGCACGTTACACTCATCACAGTGTTTATCAAAGCCTTATCTAACCACAGAGCGAGAGGACTGTCAAGATTGAAGGGCTCTCCATACCAGGGGCAATAACTCTAAAGCCAACTATAAACAAAAATGAACATAAAATGACAGCACTGGGAACACCTTTGTTGTTTGTCAATACCTTGTTTACAGTAGTCTGCAATCAAGCTAAACATGTAAACTCAGCTTAAACTTAAACTGTGTCAAGTTCAGATGAAAGAAAACAGGCTTCCTGAGTCGCATTCGTACTTGACGTAGTAGAAACTACCTGCATGATCCCCCCTCGAGCAATTATTGTAACCTCAGACACTGTGACATTCTTTTCATGGCGGGATTATTTCAAGACGAGAAAGGGAGGGGGGCGGCAAAGGGTGCATGCTGCCATTCCTCTGGCAACGCCAGAGTCAATCTCAAAGACGACAAATTCTTTAAGTGGCTGTAAATATGGATCAGTTAGCAGGAGCTGGTGGACAAAACGTCATCATTACAAAATTACAGTTAGTGACTGTTGACGTGTTAAAATCTGAACAAAACACATTCTCCAACAGCCTGTGGACTTCACCTTGGGATCCTGCGTTCTGGAGAGGAAGCAATGGTTTGCAAGGGAGAGGAGACGGCCTGTCGTTTTACCTTAATTTACAGGTGCTCACCGCCTGCCAAGAGCAAAACGTCACAATACAATGGAAAGGATGAATTCAAAGCTGAAGTCAGAGCAAGAGCTCAACTCCAATGAATAAAGGAAAGAAGAGTCAAATCTTGCCCTGCACTTGGACAAGTTGCTGAAGGAAATTATCCATATGTGGAACATTTCACTTTCTCTACAAGAGGACGTTTAAGACTGCAAGGCAGTCGTGCTGAAGCAATACGTCTTACACGTTTCAATCATTAATGAAAAAATGGAGTGGATTATACAGCTTATACAAATCTGTGGCAGCGAGCCTGCCTCCAGCCTCAAGTGTTGGATGTTTTAACAGTCAGCGTAGAGCTGTACAGAGTCTAGTGGGTCTTACCAATTAGTCAAAGCACTCTTTGAGGAGAGACAGTTCTTCAGTCGCCTGTGTAGTATCAGACACCAGCCTCAAGTCTTGTAAGTCTACTTTGAGGGTGGCAAGAAAGTGACAGGTACTTCAGCCATTCAGCACAGCCGAATGACAAACAACAAATTGGTTTGACTTGTCAATTTCAATGGCGACAGGGCAGTGATGTAGTCAATTAACCTTTAGACAGTCGATTCTATTGGTATGTTAAATATTTTGTGGAATCAAACACACCAGCGTCCAGTAACTGGAGAAATGTTTCATTATTTCAGGGCAAAAGTGTTTGCATGTGAACATTATTTCATATTCATAGGATATAATCTGTCTGTGTAAAACTGTATTTCAGAGAAACTATACAAAAAAAAAATATATATATATATATATAATATATATAAAATATACATGTCATTATTAGTCACTTGGTCATAAAATAGTAAATGAACAATCAGACCTGTCTGAATTTTATGCACCGAAGTGACAGTTGAGAAATTCCCTGTACTCAACACTTTCTTTTCAGACTAATAGTAGCCTGCAAACTTTCATGAAGCTCCAAACAGTCGTTTGGAAAACCTTGCATGTGCCCATGTTGACCAGATGGCACTAACCTCAACACTAAGGTGGCCATTCTTCTCTGACGGTCTATACACAGTCAACACGAGCATACGCACACAAGGCATGTTTGGCGCAGACATCCTGCCAGCCACAAGCCACTACCACTCTGCATCCCTTACATCTGACCTTTTAACTGTGTAACTTAAAATCTCTGTAATTACAGGGTGTTGGGAGTTAGCGAGTAAACACAGCAGCAGAAATAGACACTTCAACTACTATATACTAGTGCGTTGGTGCCAGGGGCATGTGTCTATTCATAGCTGGCTGGAATTAGTGGCTAGTGTCACTGCTTGCCATAATGAACTTGCTGCACAGCAGGTTGTGTCTGTCAGTTTGCAACTTGCTACCAAATACCACACACCAATTCATGAATACGGCTAAAGTTTTTATTTGATGAGTCATCTGAAAGAGTTTTGTTTGAAAGAAATTAATTAATCTGTGCATTTCTAGAACAGAACTGTTCTTGTTTTGTTAATAGTAGTGATGTCATGATACTTGGTTATGTCAAATCCACCTTTGTTTACCAGTCTGTTATGTCCAGATGTGCTAAAACTACAGGTGAATCTAACTTTAAAAGATAATAAATAGAAACATTTTGTCAGTTATTAGTTTTGGGACGCAGCAAGTTATAAAATATCATTCATCCCTAATTGCAACAGTAGCGATGTCAGTAATACTGTTACAGAGCTAACATGTTAAATTGATCTTTTCTCAATACATCTTTCAATTTTCTTACCCTGGTCTATTTCTAAAAAGTTTTCGGTTATCGGTATCCGTGGAAAAAACATCATGCATAAGGTATCATCAGCACGCAGGATGATTCTGTGATCAATAAAATTAAATACAAAAGTGAATTTCAGCTAAGAGAGTGAGGGATGATTTTTCATATAATCTGTCATGCGAGGGCCTCAAAGTTAGGCCAAACATCTGGTTCGGTGAAGATGAAGACCAATTCTACTGTATACCAAAACCCAAAAATGTACACACACCTAAACTATACCACAAAGTCAGAGGATGTGCAGGAAATTATTACCAAAATAGTTGGCGATGAATTATTGCATCTCTCGTTTTCTTTCTTTTTAAATGTGTATATTTTACCTAACTTAATCATTTACTATTTAAAGAAAAGATAACTGTTTCTATTCTCTTATCAGAATTTCTCATGATAAAGAACTATATACTGGAAGGCTAAGAGAGACTCTGGGTGGGGGAGTGGTGGATTTGACAGAGTGGGCAAATGGCCCATTTGAGAACTGGCTTGATCTGTGGCATTGGAAGTCTGCAGTTTCTCTCTGAGCGGTGGCATCTGTGGCGCAAAACACACCAGGAGAGGACAGCTTTTCTTGCAATGGGGCTGCTTGTCTGTTTAGCCTTCCTTCTACCAAAAACATCCCTGAACAGACAATCCAGAGCTCCTCCAAGTCTGGCGCCACAGGAAGAGCTGAAGAGCCCTGGAAACTTTGTCCGAGTAAGGTACAATGCTCTCTCGGCTCTGTTTACTCAAATCCACTTCCACTTGATTCTCTCTACCTCAGGTGGTCTTAGGGCCCTGGGCACCTAGTATCTCAAGCACAAATAAGGCAGTTTGGGCTTTTGCTTGTGGCTTGGCAGAGTTTCCCTTCATCCAGTTTCTAACAAAAAAACAAAATGGAAGGGAATCATGCTGGGACTGTGTGTCTGTTAGTAGTGATAAATTAATTCAAACAAATGGGTCATTATGTTTGTGTATATATTTGTGAGTGCCTTTTTGCTTGTTCATGTACGCTCACATGCCTGTGTGCAATCTCATGAGAGCCTGAAAGCGCTTTTGCGCAGATGCAGATCTCCCCTATTTGAGAGACGCCCTGAGTCTCAAATTATTCAGCATTTACCTCACGGGCCAGAGCGCAACCTGCGGAGGATCTTGATAAACTAACGAGAAAATTAAACACTTATTCACACACATCCGTCTTTTCAGTGGGTTATTAAAAAATGCACTGAGCCTGCGCAAAAAGTGAAGAAGAGCTCAGGGCCACCACAGGAGTCAAAGTCAACAACAGTTCCCCCAAACACACTCGCACACCAGAACAGCGTGGTCACTCACTCACCTGACTGAACTTGAATCCTTAATAGGCAAAAACATTTCACCGACCATGACCACTTCCTCTGGCCAGCCTCAGTGGCGCTCTGCTTGATACAACTTTACAAAGGCTTGATTGCTTAAACTACCTCAAAGCATTTCTTAAACTGAGAAACATTGCACTTAACCTTGTTTGTGTTGAGATGAAGCATTTGGTCATGCAGTTGCCATGGCTATGATTCACTAATCTGATGGCATTTGTTAACTTTTCCACAATACACAGGAAAGG
Source organism: Lampetra planeri (assembly GCF_965212315.1). Classification (NCBI taxonomy): domain Eukaryota; kingdom Metazoa; phylum Chordata; class Hyperoartia; order Petromyzontiformes; family Petromyzontidae; genus Lampetra; species Lampetra planeri. Next base: position 7,168 of record NW_027614852.1, on the reverse strand, counting down.
GATTCAGAGACAACAAATTGGATGGAATATGAGAAGAAATACAGCAGGAAGTAAATCTGGTGTAAATAATTCAGGGAATGTACATGGCACTTTTACTGCAAGAGAGGAGAAAAACCTAAGCAGAAAGGGCACAATTGTCATCTTAATAGTTTGTGTCTTAGCGTATGAGAGTCATTAACATCTCTTGCTAGCTACAAATGTACATGCCAATCAATATGTGAGAAGACTGACGAGCCACAGTTCCACAGTTTGTGTCAAACTAAATGTTTCTTCTCTTCGCCATCTCGGAATAGGAATAGTTAAGCACAAAAAAATGTTTTATCCTGAGATAAAAGAGCAAGTATTTTCTGTGATTTCTGCAACAATTTTTTTAAGCAGCCTCAAATGATCTGTGGGCAAACTTAGCCTTAGTGGTTTTATGCAACTGGACACTGGTAATTTGCGTTCTTGCCCACTCGTTTCTAGAGCCGCGTTGTTATTGGTATGCAAACAAAAAAGCAAGCATAAACGTTTTTTTTTGTGTGTTTAAATCAACATTAGTTTATTGAAGGAATTTTATAAAACTTTTGACTGAAATAGATGTTTGATAGCAGTTACATGCGCCTGTCTGGCAACTATAATATCCCCCACTTACCTGCTCCTCTTTTAAACATAGCAATGAGCTCAGAACGGGACAGAACATTTTCAAAGATATTAGCATGTCTAAAGCATCCACACAGATCAAAAGACTGAGTATGAGAGCGCATCTCAGAAAACTGTCAGTTGAATTTGTTCTATATTTAGATGGATTATCCGCCTGGAGTGTCATGCTACATAAACTATTTACTATGGACAAGTTTATCAATTGCTAGCCGTGTCAATCCCAGTCCAATTTCCAAACTATAGTAAATGGTAAAAAAGCATGAGGAATCAGACAATTCCTTTGAATTTAGAAATAAATGAAGTGAAATTGGTAATGAAAGACACTGGTGTTGGCATCTATTCTTCCCAAGTGAAGCAAATATTTTGGAAATACAAAACACGATCTCAGTTGCTATTCCCCTGAGATTGAGAGCACATTCCCGCAGCAGGCTTTGTTCTCTGGGGTGCATCCGGACAGCTGACTGCAGACACACTCACATGCATGAATAGATGTGCACATACATGACTATTAATATGCTGCACAGTTGTGTGTCCGCTGACAGCTACAAATGACAATAAAAAATACTAGCTGTTACCTACAGATTAATGTTGACCATCCATTCTGCTACACTGAGCAATTTACATGAGCATTTTTGAGCATTTTGTGATCAGAACAAGTGTGTAATCATATGGCAGGTGACTAAAATTCAAACAATTCAAAAAGAAAGTATTCAAAATCTATTATCTATAATTAATCACTGAATAATACTTTCTTGTTTGTTTGCAGCAACAGTAAAGTCACTACTGGCACATTTGGAGCCCAGGTACACCATCCCAAGCTGCGGACGCTACTTTGCCGACGTTTTGTTTGAATTGCAGAGGCTGTAATTCAATCCTGTAATTCAAGTGATGTCGACCAAATGATCCTCAAAAGCTAGACATTAAAAAATGGGAAAGAACATAATTGAGATCTATCAGTCTGGAAAAGGTTAGAAAGCCATTTCTCAAGCTTTGGGACTCCAGCGAACCACAGAGAGCCATTATCCACAAATAGTGAAAACATGGAACAGTGGTGAACCTACCCAGGAGTAGCCACCCGACAAAAATTACCCCAAAAGCGCAGCGACGCCTCATCCAAGAGGTCACAACAAACCCCGCAATGACATCCAAAGAACTGCAGGCCTCACTTGCCTCAGTTAAGGTCAGTGTTCATGACTCCACCGTCAGAAAAAGACTGGGCAAAAATGGCCTGCAAGGCAGAGTTCCAAGACGAAAACCACTGCTGAGCAAAAAGAACATAAAGGCTTGTCTCGTTTTTGATGAAGAGTTATGGGAAAATACTCTGGACTGACAACACAAAAGTTTCAATTGATGGAAGGTGTGTGTCCCATTCCATCTGGGGTATAAGTAACAATGCATTTCAGAAAAAGAACATCATACCAACAGTAAAATATGGTGATGGTAGTGTGATGGTCTGGGGCTGTTTGCTGCTTCAGGACCTGGAAGAGCTGCTGTGATAAATGGAACCATGTATTCTGCTGTCTACCAAAAAAACCTGAATGACAATGTCTGGCCATCTGTTTGTGACCTCAAGCTGAAGCAAACGAGGGTTCTGCAGCAGCAAAACGATCCAAAACACACCAGCAAGTCCACCTCTGAATGGCTAAAGAAAAACAAAATGGACACTTTGGAGTGGCCCAGTCAAAGTCCTGACCTGAATGCACTGAGATGCAGTGGCACGACTATACAGAGGCAGTTCATGCTCAAACCCTCCAATGGGGCTGAATTACAATTCTGCAAAGATGAGTGGGCAAAATTTCCTCCACAGTACTGTCAAAGACTCATTGCAAATTATCACAAATGCTTGATTGCAGTTGTTGCTGGTAAGGGTGGCCCAACCAGTTAATCGGTTTAGGGGGCAAACACTTTTTCACACCACTTTAGAACCATAAATCTATATAAATCATTGTGTTTGATGGACTTCAGCACTGGTAAATACATCCTGTCTCTGGCTGTAAAAGCAGCCTACATGCCTGCAGACTGTGCAGCATTGTCGGCTTATATTATCTAATATATATTATATATTATCTAAAAAAAAAAGTTTATAATAACCATGTTTTTTATTTCAAGTTTTTTTCATGGATGGTTTTATTTCTCTTTTAAAATTGCATGGTTACTATTTCGATGGACATCTAAAATGTTTAAGGGTCATCTTATCTTTTTTTGAAACATTAAATTATCTGATACATTATCTGAATCAGTTATATCACAGTATCATATCATTATACAAGTCATATTATATCATCATATCAAATAATTATATGGTCGCGCGACAACATTTCCTCAAAGAAATCAGTCACAGTTCTCCTCTCTGCTGTCACTCAGGAAAAACTCCTTTCGACTTTTGTCAATGTGACATATGACGCCCAATGTGACATTAAAGACACCTGCATGTACTCAAAACTCTCAGTCCCCCAGCCATGTTGACATCAGCCCCCATACTCTCATGGGAACATTTTTTTCCAATCACAGAGCCGCACTCTGGCCAGGTGCTACCCCTCCTCCTCTACAGCTACAGCTTTTCTTTTCTATAGAGCATGGCTCCGAACTTTTCTCCCAGCCTCTTCAAAGAGCAACAACAGCCCCCCAGTCCCATGGGAGCCCGGGGAGGGGGGGGGGGGGGGGGGGGGGGTAAAGCCCGGTAGGAGAGGGCATACGTCACACAGCATGCACAGGAGGCCAGTCAGGGGAAGACAGAAAGCCGCTGAGAAAGAGGAAGAGGAAGACGAGTCTGCATTAGAAAAGGTGCTTTCAGCTTCAAGACAAGAGCCCTTGCTTTGTGAAAATGACAAGGGGAGAGAAGCACAACAGCGGAAGCGAAAGACGAAGAAGGTGCAAAGCCTGCTGTCTTTTATCAGCCTTGGAGGCGGAGGGATTGTGTTTGAAAGGGGTGATGACGGGCTGGGGCAGACATTCCATGATATACTTTTGAGGTGCATTCCTTCATCCTTTTCACTATTTCTTTTTGTTCTGCATCTTATTCAGGTTTACGGAAGTTCAGGTGAAGCAAAAAAATACATATATAAGCATCGGAAAGGAACGTGAAAAGAGGCCTGAGAAGGCTAGAGTTGGGGAGGGGGTCCTTTTACTACAAAGAGGGTTTGGCTTCACAGAGGAGGAGGAGTCATCTTTGTCGCTACAAACACCTCCCTGCATGGCTCATTTCAGATGCAGTCGCATTTCATCAGCCACAACCAACACAGGGCCACAGGGTAAACGCAAGAAACAGATGGAGACTGGGAGCGAGGACCCGTGAGGGGGAGGGGGATTTTAAGAACAAAAAAGCGGGGGAAAAGAAAGAGGGCGTTGGGTAAAATAATCATCTTGCAAACTTCGTTTTTTAAACAAGAAAGTTAAGGTTACATGTGCCACTCATAAACTCTAACAAATGTCCCTTTTTATATCCAAATGCACACTTCACACATTTATGGACGTGTGGATGGCAGAGGAACTGGTTCACATGACACAAATCTCATACGCTGACATCCATGGGTCCACCTGCCAGTACCAGTCACTGTCCCACAACCAATGCGCATCCATCCAATGGCCAATGGCAGAGGAGCCTTTTATTATTTTTTATTATGAACCGTACATATGTAAGTTCATTAGTTAAAATTTAGAAATATTTTTGGTCTACAAAACAAAAAATGGGGGTTTATCAGTCAGCATATCCTAAACCCTACATTGATGTCAAATGATGCACCTTCAAATTTCAAACGACATGTTTTTCCACAAATCATGAACGCTCCTCAGTCCAGCCTTAATGGTGACAAGGTCTTGACTGTTCCTTTTCATAACACAATTAATCTCATATCTGTTTGCAGCCATTCCAGAAAACAAAGTTTCACAGATCAGAGCCTGTGCATTTGCAGCAAGTGGAATCTTCTTACGATATGATCTATGCAGCTCTGAGCATGTGACAGGATTAGCAAATTTGACACCATGCGGGTGCAACGTGAATCTAGTGCAATGAAGATTAGATCATGCAACAAAGTGTCTGCCCTTCAACTCATGCAAACACCTTGTAGCTGAAGACAGAACAATAGTGGACTTTAGACAGGATAAGTGGGCATTTTATCATCAACAGCAGAGACATAAGTGGAGTTATAAGTGTTAAATATAAACTCATCAACATTGTGACATTTCATTTAATGTATAACAGGGATGGAAAATTAATCAATCCATAATAATGAAATAAAAATCAACTTTTCACATATTTGATTAATTGTTTTCAGTGATTATTTAAAGAATGTCAAAAATCAATGATTCAAGCAGCAACATGAAATATCTATATACCTGCCATTAAAAATTTCAAAATATTAGTACACTACCACTGAGTGAAACATCTGCCCACCAAGTCCCGTCAGCAAATCAATGTTTGCTGTTTTGCAGTCACTCTAAAAGAATGCTCATTTTGCATCTCACTTGCACAACGATCAACTTTAACATACAGCATTGTGAACAAAAAAAAAGGATCCAATATTTGGCAGCTCCACCAGAGGGTTCTTGTATAGCGCAGAAAAGGCAAGAGACCCGAGATTGCAGGCTGCATTCATTAGATAGATCCATTTCTGCTTAAAGTGTCAAAATCGTGGGTGGAGGAACTGTTTTGTATTTTTGTTTTTTGACAGCCACCATTTCCTCAGTCGTGTTGCCGTTGAGGATGGCATCACTAACCAAAGAGGCTTAACGCTCCTCTGAAGCATTTCCAAAGGATTTCCCCACTTGACAACAACAGCACTGTGTTTTACGTCAATGCCAAAATGCAGGACAAGCATGACCTCCAACAGTTCTCCCCGCTCTTTACAATCTTTACTTGTCACTATCCTGTCACACTTCAATGCTTTCAACCCACACTTATTGTTACCTAAAAAACAAAACAAAAAAAACTCTGAACAGCACCAAGGCTCATACCACATCATGATCCCTCACATGAGTCTTTGAGACATCTGCCGAACCAGTAAAATTCATCATGAAAGCGAAAAGAGGACAACAAAGGCAGTCTGTCAAATAACTGAGGTATTCTGATGTTCATGTGAAGAGTTTTGCAGTTACTTGTAAATATTTTTCAACACCAGCGCTGCTCAACCGGTTTGATACTGTCACACACATTTTTACAATGTTTTCTTGGTAAATGTTACAAAAGAATACACTGGGTGACTGAGAGGAGTTTGCTGTTTCTGGCAACAGAGAAACGCTTTTTCATGAAGTGTTCACACCTTTGGTAAATACAACTATATTACGCTGTTTTTGTTTAGAACCTGAAACCCACCATTTCCAATTTACCTGGAACTAGGGATTGGACGTTAGGGGAATATTAAAGGTTATATTATTAATATTAAAGGATTTTTTTTACTATGAAGTATTATCTGCATTGCTCCTGATAGTTTATTTACACTCACACTGTCTGCAGTGAACTTACCTCCGATTTTGTAACGTTTAAAAAATGTACAAAGGTTTATACGACATTGAAAACGTATATAAACTTTTTTTTTCTTTCAGAAATGCACTGACAATGGTTGTTAGTCAGCTTTGTTGACGCAGACACTTCATCCATCATCAGTGCAGCAGAGTAACGAGAGCCGACCACCGTGCACACTTCAGAAAAGTTTGCCGAGACTTCAGAGCGCGATCGAAGAAGGACAAGAGTCTCTCCTCGCAACGATGGGGAAGTTGCAGGGAAATGTGGCAGCGGGCGGCAGAGCTCGGCGGAGTGGGACTCACCCGGGCGGTCAGACCGCAGGGACTCCTGTGGTGACAGTCCTGCTGCTCGAGGCGCGAGCCGCTGCAGTAATACTTCTGCTTCACCAGCCAGTCGTCGATGCCCTTCCTCGCCAAACAGGCGTTGACTACGAAGCTGCCGCCTGAAACAAAGAGGCACATCTGAACGTTGTGGTTTCCTCCGAGGAGACAACAGCACCAGTCCGCCGCGGAGTCGCACGCTGCCGCTCGCCTGAGTGAACCAGCAGCTCGGGTCTCCGCCGACTGACCGTTAGCAACTGTTCGATAGGACGCGACGAAATAAGAGCACTCACCCTCTGGACTCTCCCTCGGTTTACAAATCGCCGCTTGGGAGACAGAAAGACACAAGACAAGGCATTTTATTGCTCGAAAGTGTCACAGCAGCAGCGGGACAAGCGATTCTCTCAGGGAATAGGCACCTTACCATGTTTCGAGTGCAGTTTACCCATTTCTTTGCATCGAGGTCGAGTTGAAAACCATCAGATTAAAATATAATCCAAAGAATATTCACGAGTAGATCCCTTGAAATATCCAGACAGATGCGTTCGTGCAGACCGGCAGGCGCTCAGTACACCACCGTAAGGATCGAGAGTCCGACGAGCGTCTGATCCACTTCGGAGCCCAGCCGCCACACGGGAGAGGAGGCACGCGACTTCCGGCGAGCGCTTTCAAAATAAAATAGCTTCTTGAACGAGCCACGTTGGTTGACTGAAGCAGGACGGATTTGAGGGGGGAAACAATGTTT
>NW_027614851.1:0-20487 GCF_965212315.1 Lampetra planeri | reverse complement strand
CGACTTTGAGGAGATGGGCAAGTCGCTGGAGTCCATGCTGCAGCAGCAGCAGCAGCAGCGCGGGCAAGCACTCGCTGCAGCAGCTGAGCCGCGAGCGGGAGGAGCACGAGCGCCACGAGCTGCACCGCATGATGATGATGGGCGGCACGGCGGGAGGGGGGGCCGCGGGGGCGGGGGGGGCCACAGGGGGAGCCACGGGGGGGGCGGCGCGGGGGGACGATGACGGTGGAGGAGGAGGCGACGATGAGGGAGGTGGTGGAGGAGGATCGGGCAGAGGGGGAGGAGGAGGTGGTGGGGGAGGCCGCGCCATCGGAGGGCGGGAGAGGCGCGTCTCTCGTGAGTTGGGGCGGGGGGTGGTGGGGGAGGTGGTGATGGTGGAGGAGGTGTGGTGGTGGTGGTGGAGGAGGTGGTGGTGATGGAGGTGGTGGTGGTGATGGAGGTGGTGGTGGTGGTGGAGGTGATGGAGGAGGTGGTGGTGGAGGAGGTGGAGGAGGTGGTGGTGATGGAGGTGGCGGTGATGGAGGTGGCGGTGATGGAGGTGGCGGTGGAGGAGGTGGTGGTGGAGGTGGTGGAGGAGGTGGTGATGGTGGTGGTGGTGGGGGAGGTAGTGGTGGAGGTGGTGGTGGAGGTGGTGGTGGAGGTGGTGGAGGTGGTGGAGGAGGTGGAGGAGGTGGTGGTGATGGTGGTGGTGGTGGTGGGGAAGGTGGTGGGGGAGGTGGTGGTGATGGTGGAGGAGGTGGTGGTGGAGGTGGTGGAGGATGTGGTGGTGGTGGTGGAGGAGGAGGTGGTGGTGGTGGTGGAGGAGGAGATGGTGGTGGAGGTGGTGGTGGAGGTGGTGATGGAGGTGGTGGTGATGGTGGTGATAGAGGTGGTGATGGTGGTGATGGAGGTGGTGGTGGAGGAGGAGGTGGTGATGGTGGTGATGGAGGTGATGGAGGTGGTGGTGGTGGTGATGGTGGTGGTGGAGGAGGAGGAGATGCGAGGCTCGCGACCCTCCCACGACCCTCCCATAACCTTCCCGTGACCCTGTTGACCCTCCCGTGACCCTCCCACGACCGCGTGACCCTCCCTCCCTCCCTCCCTCCCCCCCTCCCCGACCGTTGCAGTCATTGGCCTGGGCGGTGTCGGTGGCAGCCTCCAGCTGCACCAGCAGCAGCAGCTGCACCGCGGGCGGTGACGACGACGCGGCGTCGGTGGCGTCGATGAGCTCCAGCGCGGCGGGGCGCCGCCTCAAGATCTACCGCACGTTCCGTGACGAGGAAGGCAAGGAGTACGTGCGCTGCGAGACGGTGCGCAAGGCAGCCGTCATCGACGCCTACGCTCGCATCCGCTCCACCAAGGACGACGACTTCATGTGAGCGCGACGGCGGCAACGGCACCGTCACCAACACCACCATCATCACCACCACCACTGTCATCGTCACCAACACCACCATCATCACCACCACCACTGTCATCGTCACCAACACCACCATCGTCACCAACACCATCGTCAACCACCACCACTGTCACCACCGCCACTGTCAACACTGTCACCAACACCACTACCACCACTGTCAACACCACCATCATCAACCACCGTCATCATCAACCAACATCACCACTGTCACCAACAACACCACCACTGTCAACTACACCACCACCACTGTCAACACCACCATCATCACCACCACCACTGTCATCGTCACCAACACCACCACCACCGCCACTGTCACCACCACTGTCAACACCACCATCAACCACCACCACTGTCACCAACACTGTCACCACCACCACCACCATCAACCACCACCACTGTCACCAACACCACCACCACCACTGTCACCACCACCACCATCAACCACCACCACTTTCACCAACACCACCACCATCATCGTCACCACCACCACCACCACCGTCACCACCACCACTGTCAACACTGTCACCAACACCACCACCACTGTCAACACTGTCACCAACACCATCGTCACCAACACCACCACTGTCAACACCACCATCATCACCCACCACCACCATCGTCACCAACACCACTACCACTTTCGTGACTGCAGGGATTCATCTTCTTGGTTCTTTCGGTAAAGTCACGTAGAAGGGAAGTAATAAAATAATAAAAATAAAACATAATAAAATAAAATAATTCTCACGACGTTTCGGCTACAACGCAAGCAGCCGTCTTCAGGTGAAGAATGAGACACTACCAAGCTAGGAGCTTATATATAAGCTGGGTTGGAGGTGGAAGAGCGCCTTAACAGAAAGAATGTGCATATGAAGAGGAATTTAGCATATTCATGGGAAATGCGTAGGAGGTGGGCGGGGGGGTTTCAAAGTCATATTATGCCCATGCATTATGCAGGATCAGCAGCACCAAGGGGGGGTGCAGGGAGTAGCATTAACAAAGGAAAGGAATGTTAATGATATGTAGCTGCAGTTACTAAACAACCACGTAGAAAACTAAAGTATAAACTACATAAAAAACTAAAGTATAAACTGCATAGCACCATCAGTATACTTACTATACTCTACAATAAGCTGAGTTACTAACAGCAAGTAATACATTACAATTCTACGTCGTAAAAATTATATAATATGCTTCCATCTAAACTTTATTCTCTTACATCACACGAGCATATACCGTACTATATACTGCCATAGATAAACCCAACATTACATTATATACTGTATTGCTATAAACCACCCTATACCTTATACATTTTAATATAACACTATGTATTATTCTACCCACCCTAATGTGTATCGAAATGGTTTATTACGTCCTTCCAATGATTGCTAAGCCAGAATCCATCTTCTCGGTTAAAATTGTCTCTGTGTTTGTATATGTGGATCGCCTCATGAACGAATCTTTCATGATAGCCAGATGGCTTGCAGAGAACCTCTGTCTTGGAGAAGTCAATGTCATGTGAGCCCACTGAGTTGTAACAGTGATCTGCCACGGCTGAGGTGTTTGTCCTACCGTGTTTGACTTGAAACACGGGTAGGACAAACACCTCAGCCGTGGCAGATCACTGTTACAACTCAGTGGGCTCACATGACATTGACTTCTCCAAGACAGAGGTTCTCTGCAAGCCATCTAGCTATCATGAGAGATTCGTTCATGAGGCGATCCACATATACAAACACAGAGACAATTTTAACCGAGAAGATGGATTCTGGCTTAGCAATCATTGGAAGGACGTAATAAACCATTTCGATACACATTAGGGTGGGTAGAATAATACATAGTGTTATATTAAAATGTATAAGGTATAGGGTGGTTTATAGCAATACAGTATATAATGTAATGTTGGGTTTATCTATGGCAGTATATAGTACGGTATATGCTCGTGTGATGTAAGAGAATAAAGTTTAGATGGAAGCATATTATATAATTTTTACGACGTAGAATTGTAATGTATTACTTGCTGTTAGTAACTCAGCTTATTGTAGAGTATAGTAAGTATACTGATGGTGCTATGCAGTTTATACTTTAGTTTTTTATGTAGTTTATACTTTAGTTTTCTACGTGGTTGTTTAGTAACTGCAGCTACATATCATTAACATTCCTTTCCTTTGTTAATGCTACTCCCTGCACCCCCCCTTGGTGCTGCTGATCCTGCATAATGCATGGGCATAATATGACTTTGAAACCCCCCCGCCCACCTCCTACGCATTTCCCATGAATATGCTAAATTCCTCTTCATATGCACATTCTTTCTGTTAAGGCGCTCTTCCACCTCCAACCCAGCTTATATATAAGCTCCTAGCTTGGTAGTGTCTCATTCTTCACCTGAAGACGGCTGCTTGCGTTGTAGCCGAAACGTCGGGAGAATTATTTTATTTTATTATGTTTTATTTTTATTATTTTATTACTTCCCTTCTACGTGACTTTACCGAAAGAACCAAGAAGATGAACCACTACCACTGTCAACACCACCATCATCAACCAACACCACCGTCATCGTCACCACCATCATCACCCACCACCATCGTCACCAACACCACCACCACTGTCAACAACACCACCATCAACCACCACCACTGTCACCAACACCACCATCATCATCGTCACCACCACCACCACTGTCAACAACACCATCATCAACCACCACTGTCATCGTCACCACCACTACCACCATCATCACCCACCACCACCACCACTGTCACCAACACCACCACCATCATAGTCACCACCATCACCAACACCACCATCATCATCGTCACCACCACTACCACCATCACCGTCATCGTCACCAACTCCACCATCACCGTCATCGTCACCACCACCACCGTCATCACCAGCACCCTCCTCCTCCACGCGGGAGCCACCAGCGTGGCCCTCAGCTAACCACCCCCCCCCCACCATGGCCCCCCCCATGGCCCCCCCCCATGCCCCCCCCCATGGCCCCCCCCACAGCAAGAAGTTTGCGCTCTATGACGAGCAGCACAGGGAGGAGATGAGGAGGGAGCGCAGGAGGATCCAGGTAGCGTCTCCCCGCCGTGTCTCCACGCTGTGTGTCTCTCTGTGTGTCTCTCACTGTGTGTCTCTGTGTCTCTGTGTCTCCCCGCTGTGTCTCACCGTGTCTCTGTGTGTCTCTGTGTGTCTCCACGCCGTGTCTCTGTGTCTCTCTGTGTGTCTCTGTGTCTCTCTCTGTGTCTCTGTGTGTCTCTCTGTGTCTGTGTGTCTCTGTGTGTCTCACTGTGTCTCTGTGTCTCTGTGTCTCCCCGCTGTGTCTCTCACTGTGTGTCTCTGTGTCTCTCTGTCTCTCTCTGTGTCTCTGTCTCTCTCTGTGTCTCTGTGTGTCTCTCTGTGTCTCTGTGTGTCTCTCTGTGTCTCTGTGTGTCTCTCTGTGTCTCTGTGTGTCTCTCTGTGTCTCTGTGTGTCTCTCTGTGTCTCTGTGTGTCTCTCTGTGTCTCTGTCTCTCTGTGTCTTTCTCTGTGTCTCTGTGTGTCTCCCCGCTGTGTTTCTCCCTGTGTCTCTCTGTGTCTCTCACTGTGTGTCTCTCTGTGTGTCTCTCTGTGTCTCTCTGTGTCTTCCCGCTGTGTTTCTCCCTGTGTCTCTCTGTGTCTCTCTGTGTCTCTCTGTGTGTCTCTGTGTCTCTGTGTCTCACTGTGTCTTTCTGTGTCTCTCTGTGTCTCTCTCTGTGTCTCTGTGTGTCTCTCTGTGTCTCTGTGTCTCCCCGCCGTGTCTCTCTCTGTGTCTCTCTGTGTCTCTGTGACTCTCTGTGTCTCTCTCTCTGTCTCCCCGCTGTGTCTCGCTGTGTATTTCTGTGTCTCTCTGTGTCTCTCTGTGTCTCTCTCTGTGTCTCTGTGTCTCACTGTGTCTCTCTGTCTCTCTCTGTGTCTCTGTGTCTCTCTCTGTGTCTCACTGTGTCTCACTGTGTCTCTGTGTCTCACTGTCTCTCTGTGTCTCACTGTGTCTCTCTGTGTCTCTCTGTGTCTCTCTGTGTCTCTCTGTGTCTCCCCGTGTCTCTCTGTGTCTCACTGTCTCCCCGTGTCTCTCTGTGTCTCTCTGTCTCTCTGTGTCTCTCTGTGTCTCTCTGTGTCTCTGTGTCTCACTGTCTCTCTGTATCTCTCTGTGTCTCACGGTGTCCCCCCCGCCGTGTCTCCCCGTGTGTCTCTGTCTCTGTGTCTCTCTCTATCTCCCCGTGTTTCCCCGTGTCTCCCCGTGTCTCTCTCTGACTTTCCGTGTCTCTCTCTGTCTCCCCGTGTCTCCCCGCATCTCCCCGTGTCTCTCCCTCTGTCTCCCCGTGTCTCTCCGTGACTCACCATGACTCACCATAACTCCCCGTGTCTCCCCGTGTCTCTCTCTGTCTCTCTCTGTCTCCCCGTGTCTCCCCGTGACTCCCCGTGTCTCTCTGTCTCCCCGTGTCTCCCCGTGTCTCCCTGTGTCTCTCTCTGTCTCCCCGTCTCTCCCCGTGTCTCTCTCTGTCTCCCCGTGTCTCCCCGCATCTCCCCGTGTCTCTCTGTCTCCCCGTGTCTCCCCGCATCTCCCCGTGTCTCTCTCTGTCTCCCCGTGTCTCTCCGTGACTCACCATGACTCCCCGCGTCTCCCCGTGTCTCGCCGTGTCTCTCTCTGTCTCCCCGTGTCTCTCTCTGTCTCCCCGTGTCTCTCCGTGTCTCCCCGTGTCTCCCCGTGTCTCTCCGTGTCTCCCCGCGTCTCCCCGTATCTGTCTCCCCTGTGTCTCCCTGTGTCTCCCCGTGTCTCCCCTGTGTCTCCCCGTGTCTCCCCGTGTCTCTCCGTGACTCACCATGACTCCCCGTGTCTCCCCTGTGTCTCCCCGTGTCTCCCCGTGTCTCCCCGTGTCTCCCGGCGTCTCCTCCCCACAGGAGCAGCTGCGGAGGCTGAAGCGTAACCAGGAGCGTGAGCGCACGCGCGCCCCGCCTGAGAAGAAGCCAAAGAAGGTGAAGGAGAGACCGGACCTCAAGGTGAGGGTAACGTGCTCACCCACACGCTCACCCACACGCTCACCCACACGCTCACCCACACACTCACCCACACGCTCACCCACACACTCACCCACACGCTCACCCACACGCTCACCCACATGCTCACCCACACGCTCACCCACACACACTCATCCAGCCGCTCGCTCACCCACACGCTCACCCACACACTCACTCACCCACACGCTCACCCACCCACTCACCCACTCGCTCACCCACACACTCACCCACACGCTCACCCACACGCTCACCCACACGCTCACCCTCACACTCACCCACTCACTCACTCACCCACTCACTCACCCACACGCTCACCCACACACTCACCCACACGCTCACCCACTCACTCACCCACACACTCACTCACCCACACGCTCACCCACACACTCACCCACTCGCTCACCCCACACGCTCACCCACACGCTCACCCACACGCTCACCCACACGCTCACCCACTCACTCACCCACACACTCACTCACCCACACGCTCACCCACACACTCACCCACTCGCTCACCCACCCACACGCTCACCCACTCACTCACCCACACACTCACCCACACACTCACCCACTCACTCACCCACACACTCACCCACACACTCACCCACACACTCACCCACACACTCACTCACACACTCACTCACCCACACACTCACGCACACACTCACCCACACACTCACTCACACACTCACTCACCCACACACTCACCCACACACTCATTCACACACTCACTCACCCACACACTCACACACACACTCACGTACACACTCACCCACACACTCACTCACACACTCACTCACCCGCACACTCACCCACACACTCACCCACACACTCACCCGCACACTCACCCGCACACTCACCCACACACTCACCCACACACTCACCCACCCACACACTCACCCACACACTCACCCACACACTCACCCGCACACTCACCCGCACACTCACCCGCACGCTCACCCACACGCTCACCCACACGCTCACCCACACGCTCACTCGCACGCTCACCCGCACGCTCACCCGCACGCTCACCCGCACGCTCACCCGCACGCTCACCCACACGCTCACCCACACGCTCACCCGCACGCTCACCCGCACGCTCACCCACACGCTCACCCACACGCTCACTCACCCACACGCTCACCCACACACTCGCTCACCCCGCTCACCCACACGGTCACCCACACGCTCACCCACACGCTCACTCACACACTCACACACACACTCACCCACACGCTCACCCACACACTCAGCCACACACTCACCCACACACTCACCCACACGCTCATCCACACGCTCACCCACACACTCACCCACACGCTCACACACTCACCCACACGCTCACCCACACGCTCACTCACCCACACGCTCACCCACACGCTCACCCACACGCTCACCCACACGCTCACCCGCACGCTCACCCCGCACGCTCACCCGCACGCTCACCCACACGCTCACCCACACGCTCACCCACACGCTCACCCACACACACAGTCACCCACCCACACACTCACCCACACACTTACCCACACACTCACTCACCCACACACTCACCCACACACTCACTCACCCACACACTCACTCACCCACACACTCACCCACACGCTCACCCACATACTCACCCACACACTCACTCATCCACACACTCACCCACACACTCACCCACACGCTCACCCACACGCTCACACACACGCTCACACGCTCACCCACACGCTCACCCACACGCTCACCCACACGCTCACCCACACGCTCACCCACACGCTCACCCACACACTCACCCACACACACAGTCACCCACCCACCCACACACTCACCCACACACTGACGGGCTCACCCACACGCTCACCCACACACTCACCCACACGCTCACCCACACGCTCACCCACACGCTCACCCACACGCTCACCCGCACGCTCACCCGCACACTCACCCACACGCTAACCCACACGCTCACCCACCCACTCACCCATCCACCCACTCACCCACCCACCCACTCACCCACCCACTCACCCACTCACCCACCCACCCACCCACTCACCCACCCACTCACCCACCCACTCACTCACCCACCCACCCACTCACCCACCCACCAACCCACCCACCCACCCACCCACTCACCCACTCACTCACCCACCCACTTACCCACCCACCCACCCACTCACCCACCCACCCACCCACTCACCCACCCACTCACCCACCAACCAACCCACCCACTCACCCACTCACTCACCCACCCACCCACTCACCCACTCACTCAGCCATCCACCCACTCACCCACCCACCCACCACCCACCCACTCACTCACCCACCCACCCACCCACTCACTCACCCACTCACCTACCCGCTCACTCACTCACCCGCTCATCCACCCACTCGCCCACCCACCCACCGACCCACTCACCCACCCACCCACTCACCCACCCACCCACTCACTCACCCACCCACCCACTCACCCACTCACCCACCAACCAACCAACCAACCCACCCACTCACCCACCCACTCACCCACCCACTCACCCACCCACCCTTTCTTGAAGCGGTCAACTCACTCTGAACTCTCTCCCCCCTCCCTCCCCCCCCCCTCCCCCCGGCAGCTGAAGTGCGGCGCGTGCGGCGCCATCGGGCACATGCGCACGAACAAGTGCTGCCCCCTGTACTACCAGACGAACGCGCCGCCCTCCAACCCCGTCGCCATGACGGAGGAGCAGGAGGAGGAGCTGGAGCGCTCCGTCATCGCCAACGACAACGAGGAGCTCATCAAGGTGGAGGGGACCAAGATCGTGCTGGGCAAGCAGCTCATCGAGAGGTGCACGCACGCACGCAGACGCACGCACACGCACACAGACGCACACACATGCACGCGCACGCACAGACACAGACACACACACACAGACACACAGACACACACACAGACGCACACACGCACACACAGACGCACACACACACACAGACACACACGCACACAGACACACACACACGCAGACACGCACGCAGACAACAACAACAACAACAACCGCCATTCGCCACTAAGTGGCGGTGACGTCACCACGACGCTTGTGCCAGGCCATGTGCACCCTGAGGCCACGTGAAGTGTCGAACGCCCGCTGGCAGGAGGTCACGGGGCAGACCCAGGTGCCACGGGTCGACTGACCGAGATGACCGAGATGACTGGCTGATGCACCACCTGTGCCCCCTACTGTGCCAACTTGCTGTGCTTTAGCCACCCGGCGCTCCGCTCGTTGTTGTGAGCGTCGCTCCTCCGCCCTCCGTTGTTGTTGGAGGGCGACTGCCTCCAACTGCCCAGTAGCGTCCTTCACGAGCCTCCTCCACTGAGGCCGATCTTGACACCGCTGGTACCAGTCATCGGCAAGTCCACTCAGCTCCACGTCCTCCTGTACCACATCACTCCATCTCTTCTCTAGCCCGTGCCGCGCCCGTTTAGCCCCCTCGATCCGGCCGAACAAAAGCTGTTTAGGCATGCGGTGGCTGGGCATGCGGGCTACATGACCCAGCCAACGCAGCCTTGCCTGCCGGAGGAGCTCACTGATGGGTCTTTGCCCAGATCTTTCAAGGACTTGTGAGCTCCTCACACAATCCAGCCTGGTTAAACCCAGGATGGATCGTTGGCAGGCCAGCCTAAATGTTTCCAACCGGCGAAGATGCTCCACTAGGGGGGTCCACGTTTCGCAAGCGTAGAGAAGGAAGGGAATGACCGTGGCCGAGAAGACCTGAAGCTTCGTGCGGAGCGACAGACCAGGTAGCTTCCACACAGCGTTACGCAACCGATGAAAAGATATTGCCGCTCGACTGATTCGGAGTGAGACCTCTGCTGATAAACTGGAGCCGGTCATAAGCACACTGCCCAGGTATGGGAAACTCTCCACTCTCTCCACAACTGCCCCATCACCGATTGGGAGTTGTTGGGGTGGAGTGCCCGATGGTACAAAATACCCAGGCAGGTGCTTAGTTTTGGTGGGGCTGATGGTAAGGCCCCACCTCTTAGTAGCACGCTCCAGTCTCAGCAGCAGCGTCTCCAACTCCTCTTCTGAATGAGCAGCTATTACCAAATCATCGGCATACATAACGTGGTTGACCAATAGGGAGCCATCCCTTGATCGCACCCGGGCGTCGATCAGCCTCCCATTATATCTGTACCAAATGGTAATTCCCCCGGTACAGCTATTGAAGGCTTCACGAACTACGCAGTCGAAATAGATGTTAAATAATGTGGGAGCCAGAGGACATCCCTGTCGCACCCCAAGGTGTACAGGGAAAGGCTCCGACTCCCGGCCACGTAGTTTTACCCGGGCCCGCTCACCATCATGAAGGTCCTTAATGATCGTGAGCAGAGGGTCAGGGACTCTGAAAGCACGAAGAACAACCCAGAGCCCAGTCCTACTGATGGTATCATAGGCCTTGACCAGGTCAATAAAGCAGAGATGTAGGTCTTTTTGGAATTCCCTACACCTCTGCTGTAGCACACTTACACACAGACACACTGACACACTGACACACAGACACGCAGACAAACACACACCGGGGGGGGGGGGGGGGGGTGGGGAGGAAAAGGGGGGGCACGAGGGGGGAACGTGGGGGGAGAGGTGTGTGTGTGTCTGTGTGCGTGTCTGTGTAAGAGGTGGGGCCTTACCATCAGCCCCGCCAAAACTAAGCACCTGCCTCGGTATTTTGTACCATCGGACACTCCACCCCCACAACTCCCAATCGGTGATGGGGCAGTAGTGGAGAGAGTGGAGAGTTTCCCATACCTGGGTAGTGTGCTTATGACCGGCTCCGGTTTAACAGCAGAGGTCTCACTCCGAATCAGTCGAGCGGCAATATCTTTTCATCGGTTGCGTAACGCTGTGTGGAAGCTACCCGGTCTGTCGCTCCGCCTGAAGCTTCAGGTCTTCTCGGCCACGGTCATTCCCTCCCTTCTCTACGCTTGCGAAACGTGGACCCCCCCTAATGGAGCATCTTCGCCGGTTGGAAACATTTCGGCTGGCCTGCCTACGATCCATCCTGGGTTTAACCAGGCTGGATTGTGTGAGGAGCTCACAAATCCTCGAAAGATCTGGGCAAAGTCCCATCAGTGAGCTCCTCCGGCAGGCAAGGCTGCGTTGGCTGGGTCATGTAGCCCACATGCTCAGCTACCGCATGCCTAAACAGCTTTTGTTCGGCCGGATAGAGGGGGCTAAATGGGCGCGGCACGGGCTAGAGAAGAGATGGAGTGATATGGTACAGGAGGACGTGGAGTTGAGTGGACTTGCCGATGACTGGTACCAGCGGTGTCAAGATCAGCCTCAGTGGAGGAGGCTCGTGAAGGACGCTACTGGGCAGTTGGAGGCAGTCGCCCTCCAACAACAACGGAGGGCGGAGGAGCGACGCTCACAACATCGAGCGGAGCGCCGGGTGGCTAAAACACAGCAAGTTGGCACAGTAGGGGGCACAGGTGGTGCATCAGCCAGTCGTCTCGGTCATCTGAGTCAGTCGACCCGTGGCACCTGCTGGGTCTGCCCCGTGACCTCCTGCCAGCGGGCGTTCGACACTTCACGTGATAGCCTCAAGGTGCACATGGCCTGGCACAAGCGTCGTGGTGATGTCACGGCCACTTAGTGGCGAATGGCGGTTGTTGTTGTTGTGTGTCTGTGTGTGTGTCTGTGTGTGTGTGTCTGCATGTGTGGGGAGTGATAGTGTAGCGGTTAGCGCTACGCTGCGCTACGAACCCGGTGACCCGAGTTCGATTCCCACTCACGGCAAACACCGGTGACGATTATCTGAACCGGTCCTGGATCTCTCCTAGGTCGACTCAGCCTCAAATGAGTACCTGGTGCGATGTGTAAACATCGCCGCTGGGGAGACAAAGGCGGTCGGGCGTGGTGCTGGCCACCCACCCCCTCGTGTGCCGTTCCGGCCTTCACAGGTGCTCGCTAACAGCACTTGCCCCTACAGTCTGTTGAGGCTACACGGGGGATCTTTGTCTGTGTAGGTGCTACTCGCTAACAGCACTTGCCCCGACAGTCTGTTGAGGCTACACGGGGGATCTTTGTCTGTGTAGGTGCTACTCGCTAACAACACTTGCCCCACCAGTCTGTTGAGGCTACACGGGGGATCTTTGTCTGTGTAGGTTCTACTCGCTAACAGCACTTGCCCCAACAGTTTGTTGAGGCTACACGGGGGATCTTTGTCTGTGTAGGTGCTACTCGCTAACAGCACTTGCCCCAACAGTCTGTTGAGGCTACACGGGGGACCTTTGACTGTGTCTGTGTGTCAGTGCGGATGAGGTACGCCGTCTCTCGCTGGTGCTCAAGTTCCCGAAGCCGCCGGCGCCGCAGAAGAAGAAGAAACGAACTCCGTCCACCTTGCACTGCGACTACCTCAACGTGCGTCACCTCTACACACTACACTATACACCACACTATACACTACACTATACACTACACTATACTATACACTATACACTACACTACACACTACACTATACACTACACTATACACTACACTATACACTACACTATACTATACACTATACACTACACTATACACTACACTATACACTACACTATACACTACACTATACACTACACTATACACTATACACTACACTATACACTATACACTACACGATACACTACACTATACACTACACTACACACTACACTATACACTACACTATACACTACACTACTATACACTACACACTACACTACACACTACACTATTCACTACACTATACACTACACTATACACTACACTATACACTACACTATACACTACACTATACACTACACACTACACTATACACTACACTATACACTACACACTACACTACACTATACACTACACTACACACTACACTATACACTACAATACACTACACTATACACTACACTATACACTACACTACACACTACACTACACTATACACTACACTATTCACTACACTATACACTACACTATACACTACACTACACTATACACTACACTATACACTACACTATACACTACACTATACACTACACACTACACTACACTTTACACTACACTACATACTACACTACACTATACACTACACTATACACTACACTATACACTACTATACACTACACACTACACTATACACTACACTATACACTACACACTACACTACACTATACACTACACTATACACTACACACTACACTATACACTACTATACACTATACACTACACTACACTATACACTACACACTACACTACACTATACACTACACTATACACTACACTATACGCTACACTACACACTACACTACACACTACACTATACACACTACACTATACACACTACACTATACACTACACTATACACTATACACTACACTATACACCACTACACTTTACACTACACTATACACTACACACTACACTACACTATATACTACACTATACACTACACTATACACTACACTACTATACACTACACTATACACTACACTATACACTACACTGTGTGTCTGTGTGTGTGTGGGGTGAGCAGCGGCCCAACAAGTCGATCCACCGGCGCCGCACGGACCCCGTGGTGACGCTCTCCACCGTGCTGGAGGGCATCCTCAACGACCTGCGAGACCTGCCCAACGTGGGTGTGGGTGGACGTGAGGGTGGACTTGAGGGTGGACGTGTGGGTGGACGTGTGGGTGGACGTGTGGGTGGACTTGTAGGTGGACGTGTGGGTGGGTGGACGTGTGGGTGGGTGCGTGGGTGGGTGGGTGCGTGGGTGGGTGAGTGAGTGAGTGGGTGGGTGGGTGAGTGGGGTGGGTGGGTGAGTGAGTGGGTGGGTGGGTGGGTGGACGTGTGGGTGGGTGGGTGGACGTGTGGGTGGGTGGGTGGACGTGTGGGTGGGTGGGTGGACGTGTGGGTGGGTGGACGTGTGGGTGGGTGGACGTGTGGGAGGGTGGACGTGTGAGTGGGTGGGTGGACATGTGAGTGAGTGGGTGAGTGAGTGGGCGGACGTGTGGGTGGGTGAGTGAGTGGGTGAGTGAGTGGGTGAGTGAGCTGGGTGAGTGAGTGGATGGGTGAGTGAGTGGATGGGTGGGTGAGTGGGTGGGTGAGTGGGTGAGTGAGTGGGTGGACGTGTGGGTGGGTGAGTGAGTGGGTAAGTGAGTGGGTGGGTGGGTGAGTGGGTGAGTGAGTGGGTGAGTGTGTGAGTGGGTGGGTGAGTGAGTGGGTGAGTGAGTGGATGGGTGGGTGAGTGGGTGGGTGAGTTGGTGGGTGAGTGAGTGGGTGAGTGGGTGGGTGTTTGGGTGAGTGAGTGGATGGGTGGGTGAGTGGGTGGGTGAGTGGGTGGGTGAGTGAGTGGGTGAGTGGGTGGGTGTTTGGGTGAGTGAGTGGATGGGTGGGTGAGTGGACGTGTGGGTGGGTGTACGTGTGGGAGGGTGGGTGGGTGGATTTGTGGGAGGGTGGGTGGGTGAGTGGATGTATGGGTGGGTGATTGAGTGGGTGGGTGAGTGGATGTATGGGTGGGTGAGTGGGTGGGTGAGTGGCTGGGTGAGTGGGTAGGTGAGTGAGTGGATGGGTGAGTGAGTGGGTGGGTGAGTGGGTGAGTGGGTGGGTGGGTGAGTGGGTGAGTGGGTGGGTGGGTGAGTGGGTGAGTGAGTGAGTGGGTGAGTGTGTGGGTGGGTGGGTGAGTGAGTGAGTGTGTGTGTGGGTGGGTGAGTGAGTGAGTGGATGAGTGAGTGAGTGGGTGAGTGAGTGGGTGGGTGAGTGTGTGGGTGGGTGGGTGAGTGAGTGAGTGTGTGGGTGGGTGGGTGAGTGAGTGTGTGGGTGAGTGGGTGGGTGGATGTGTGAGTGAGTGGGTGAGTGGGTGGACGTGTGGATGGGGCTCATTCGTCCGCGCGGGTGACATCCGACACCTCGTGACGCCGCACCGCCCGACCCCCGTCACCCCCCCCTCCCCGTGCAGACGTACCCGTTCCACGCGGCGGTGAGCGCCAAGCAGGTGAAGGATTACTACCGCGTGGTGACGCGCCCCATGGACCTGCAGAGCATGCGGGAGCATCTGCGGGGCCGGGCCTACCACTCGCGCGACGAGTTCCGTGAGCACGTGGAGGTCATCGTCAAGAACAGCGCCACCTACAACGGTGCGGGGGGGCGGCAGCCTGGGCAACCTTGACCTCCTTGACTAGCCTGGGCAACCTTGACCTCCTTGACTAGCCTGGGCACCTTGACCTCCTTGACTAGCCTGGGCAATCTTGACCTCCTTGACTAGCCTGGGCACCTTGACCTCTTTGACTAGCCTGGGCAACCTTGACCTCCTTGACTAGCCTGGGCACCTTGACCTCTTTGACTAGCCTGGGCAACCTTGACTAGCCTGGGCAACCTTGACCTCCTTGACTAGCCTGGGCAACCTTGACCTCCTTGACTAGCCTGGGCACCTTGACCTCCTTGACTAGCCTGGGCACCTTGACCTCCTTGACTAGCCTGGGCACCTTGACCTCCTTGACTAGCCTGGGCACCTTGACTAGCCTGGGCACCTTGACTAGCCTGGGCAACCTTGACTAGCCTGGGCAACCTTGACCTCCTTGACTAGCCTGGGCAACCTTGACTAGCCTGGGCAGCCTTGACTAGCCTGGACAACCTTGACTAGCCTGGGCAACCTTGACTAGCCTGGGCAACCTTGACTAGCCTGGGCAACCTTGACTAGCCTGGGCAACCTTGACCTCCTTGACTAGCCTGGGCAACCTTGACTAGCCTGGGCAACCTTGACCTCCTTGACTAGCCTGGGCAACCTTGACTAGCCTGGGCACCCTTGACTAGCCTGGGCAACCTTGACCTCCTTGACTAGCCTGGGCAACCTTGACTAGCCTGGGCATCTTGACCTCCTTGACTAGCTTTCTCTGTGTCTTCGTGTCTCTGTGTGTCTCTGTGTCTGTATGCCTCTCTGCGTCTCTGTGTCTTTGTGTATGTCCCTGTGTCTCTCTATGTGTCTCTCTGTGTGTCTCTCTCTGTGTCTCTTTCTCTGTGTCTGTGTCTCACTGTGTCTCACTGTCTCCGTGTCTCTCTCTGTGTCTCCGTGTCTCTGTGTCTCTCCGTGTCTCTCCGTGTCTCTGTGTCTCTCTCTGTGTCTGTGTCTCTCTCTGTGTCTGTGTCTCACTGTGTCTCACTGTGTCTCCGTGTCTGTGTGTCTCTGTGTCTCTGTGTCTGTGTCTCACTGTGTCTCTGTGTCTCCGTGTGTCTCTGTGTGTGTCTCTCTCTGTGTCTGTGTCTCACTGTCGCTCTGTGTCTCCGTGTCTCTCTCTGTGTCTCTGTGTCTCTCCGTGTCTCTGTGTCTCTCTCTGTGTTTGTGTCTCTCTCTGTGTCTGTGTCTCATTGTGTCTCACTGTGTCTCTGTGTCTCTCTGTCTCTCTCTGTGTCTCACTGTGTCTGTGTCTCTCCGTGTCTCTGTGTCTCTCTCTGTGTCTGTGTCTCTCTCTGTGTCTGTGTCTCACTGTGTCTCTGTGTCTCCGTGTGTCTCTGTCCTCAGGTGCAAAGCATCCCCTGACACAGACGGCCCAGTCCATGTTGGATCTCTGTGACCAGAGGTTTAGAGAGGTGAGCTCCACCACCATCAGCTCCACCATCTCTCAGCTCCACCACCACTCAGCTCCACCATCTCTCAGCTCCACCATCAGCTCCACCACCACTCAGCTCCACCACCACTCAGCTCCACCACCACTCAGCTCCACCATCACTCAGCTCCACCACCACTCAGCTCCACCTCCACTCAGCTCCACCTCCACTCAGCTCCACCACCACTCAGCTCCACCACCGCTCAGCTCCACCACCGCTCAGCTCCACCTCCACTCAGCTCCACCACCACTCAGCTCCACCACCACTCAGCTCCACCACCACTCAGCTCCACCTCCACTCAGCTCCACCACCACTCAGCTCCACCATCACTCAGCTCCACCACCACTCAGCTCCACCATCAGCTCCACTTCCACTCAGCTCCACCACCACTCAGCTCCACCACCACTCAGCTCCACCACCACTCAGCTCCACCATCAGCTCCACCACCACTCAGCTCCACCATCAGCTCCACCACCACTCAGCTCCACCACCACTCAGCTCCACCATCAGCTCCACCACCGATCAGCTCCACCTCCACTCAGCTCCACCTCCACTCAGCTCCACCATCAGCTCCACCACCACTCAGCTCCACCACCACTCAGCTCCACCATCAGCTCCACCACCACTCAGCTCCACCACCACTCAGCTCCACCACCACTCAGCTCCACCACTCAGCTCCACCATCAGCTCCACCACCATCAGCTCCACCACCACTCAGCTCCACCACCACTCAGTGTGTGTACGGTGTGTGTGTACTGTGTGTGTGTGTACTGTGTGTGTGTGTGTACTGTGTGTGTGTGTGTACTGTGTGTGTGTGTGTACTGTGTGTGTGTACTGTGTGTGTGTGTGTACTGTGTGTGTGTACTGTGTGTGTGTGTACTGTGTGTGTGTGTACTGTGTGTGTACTGTGTGTACTGTGTGTACTGTGTGTGTAATCTGTGTACTGTGTGTACTGTATGTGCACTGTGTGTACTGTATGTGTACTGTATGTGTACTGTGTGTACTGTATGTACTGTGTGTAGAAAGAGGACCGTCTTGCCCGTCTGGAGAAGGCCATCAACCCGCTGCTGGATGACGACGACCAAGTGGCTTTCTCATTCATCCTGGACAACATCGTCACGCAGAAGATGATGGCCGTGCCTGAGGTGGGGGTCGTGGGGGGGGGAGGTGGGGGGGAGGGGGGGAGGTCGTGGGGTAGGGGAAGGTTGGGGAGGTGGAGGAGGAGGAGGAGGGGGAGGAGGAGGAGGTGGAGGAGGAGGGGGTGGAGGAGGAGGTGGAGGAGGAGGTGGAGGAGGAGGTGGAGGAGGGGGAGGTGGTGGTGGAGGTGGTGGTGGAGGTGGAGGTGGTGGTGGTGGTGGGGGGAGGAGGAGGTGGAGGAGGTGGAGGAGGTGGAGGAGGAGGTGGAGGAGGAGGAGGGTGGAGGAGGAGGGGGAGGATGAGGTGGGGGAGGTGGAGGAGATAGAGATGGTGTAAGCAGGGAGGTCTCTATTGAATGTGTGTATGCCTATCTCTCTCCATCTCCTTCACCACCACCTCCACCACCATCTCCACCACCACCACCTCCTCCACCACCATCACCATCTCCACCACCACCACCACCTCCACCACCACCTCCTCCACCACCATCACCACCTCCACCACCACCATCACCACCACCACCACCACCTCCACCACCACCTCCACCACCACCTCCTCCACCACCACCATCACCTCCTCCACCATCACCACCATCTCCACCACCTCCACCACCTCCACCACCTCCACCACAACCACCACCTCCACCACCTCCACCACCACCACCACCTCCACCACCACCTCCACCACCACCTCCACCACCACCACCTCCACCACCACCACCACCTCCACCGCCTCCACCACCACCACCTCCACCACCACCTCCACCCCCACTACCTCCACCACCACCACCTCCAACACCTCCACCTCCACCACCATCACCACCTCCACCACCTCCACCACCACCACCACCTCCACCACCACCTCCACCACCACCTCCACCACCACCACCTCCACCACCACCACCACCTCCACCGCCTCCACCACCACCACCTCCACCACCACCTCCACCCCCACTACCTCCACCACCACCACCTCCAACACCTCCACCTCCACCACCATCACCACCTCCACCACCATCACCTCCACCACCACCACCACCTCCATCACCACCACCACCTCCACCACCACCTCCACCACCACCTCCACCACCACCTCCACCACCATCTCTACCACCTCCACCACCACCTCCACCACCACCACCTCCACCACCACCACCACCACCTCCACCACCACCACCACCTCCACCACCACCTCCACCCCCACTACCTCCACCACCACCACCTCCAACACCTCCACCACCACCATCTCCACCACCATCACCACCTCCACCACCATCACCTCCACCACCACCACCTCCATCACCACCTCCACCACCACCTCCACCACCTCCACCACCACCTCCACCACCACCTCCACCACCATCTCTACCTCCACCACCATCACCTCCACCACCACCACCTCCACGACCACCTCCACCACCTTCACCACCACCGTCACCTCCTCCACCACCACCATCACCTCCTCCACCTCCTCCTCCACCACCACCTCCACCACCACCACCACCTCCACCATCTCCACCACCTCCACCACCACCTCTACCACCACCACCACCTCCACATTGTCCACCCCCAGTCGTGGCCGTTCCACCACCCGGTGAACAAGAAGTTCATCCCCGACTACTACAAGGTGATCGTGGCGCCCATGGACCTGGACACGCTGCGCAAGGTCCACCACTCACGTCCACCCTGCCCCCCACGTCCACCCCTCCCTCGCGTCCACCCCTCCCCCACGTCCACCCCTCCCCCACGTCCACCCCGCCCCCCGCGTCCACCCCGCCCCCGCGTCCACCCCTCTCCCGCGTCCACCCCTCCCCCGCGTCCACCCCTCCCCCGCGTCCACCCCTCCACCACGTACACCCCCTCCCCCCGCGTCCACCCTTCCCCCGCGTCCACCCCTCCCCCGCGTACACCCCTCCCCCGCGTCCACCCCTCCCCCGCGTCCACCCCTCCACCACGTCCACCCCTCCACCACGTCCACCCCTCCCCCACGTCTACCCCTCCCGCACAGTGTGGGTGGGTTATCGAGTGAGTGAGTGAGTGAGTGGGTGAGTGAGTGAGTGGGTGACAGTGTGGGTGAGTGGGTGGGTGATAGTGTGGGTGAGTGAGTGGGTGGGTGAGTGGGTGGGTGAGTGAGTGGGTGAGTGAGTGGGTGAGTGAGTGAGTGGGTGACAGTGTGGGTGAGTGGGTGAGTGGGTGGGTGACAGTGTGGGTGAGTGAGTGGGTGGGTGGGTGGGTGGGTGAGTGAGTGAGTGGGTGAGTGAGTGAGTGGGTGAGTGAGTGAGTGGGTGAGTGGGTGGGTGGGTGGGTGAGTGGGTGGGCGGGTGAGTGG